>NC_092092.1:4717345-5017345 GCF_045679555.1 Salvelinus alpinus
TGTACTGCTATAGCATATTATACTATTGCTGTACTGCTATACTATACTACTGCTGTACTGCTATCCTATACTACTGCTGTACTGCTATAGTATATTATACTACTGCTGTACTGCTATAGTATATTATACTACTGTTGTACTATACTACTGCTGTACTGCTATAGTATACTATATTTCTGCTGTACTGCAATAGTATACTATACTACTGCTGTAATCATGTCTATTGTGACGAGCTTGTAAGGCAGGGATGTCAAACTCATTCTACAGAGGGCAAAGTGTCTGTGGGTTTTCCTTTCAATTAAGACCTAGACAACCCAAATCAAATTTTATTTGTCACATACACATGGTTAGCAGGTGTTAATGCGAGTGTAGCGAAATGCTTGTGCTTCTAGTTCCGACAATGCAGTAATAACCAACAAGTAATCTAACCTAACAATTCCACAACTACTACCTTATACACACAAGTGTAAAGGGATAAGAATATGTACATAAAGATATATGAATGAGTGATGGTACAGAACGGCATAGGCAAGATGCAGTAGATGGTATAGAGTACAGTATATACATATGAGATGAGTAATGTAGGGTATATAAACATAAAGTGGCATAGTTTAAAGTGGCTAGTGATACATGTATTACATACATTTCCATCAATTCCCATTATTAAAGTGGCTGGAGTTGAGTCAGTATGTTGGCAGCGGCCGCTAAATGTTAGTGGTGGCTGTTTAACAGTCTGATGGCCTTGAGATAGAAGCTGTTTTTCAGTCTCTCGGTCCCAGCTTTGATGCACCTGTACTGACCTCGCCTTCTGGATTATAGCAGGGTGAACAGGCAGTGGCTCGGGTGGTTGTTGTCCTTGATGATCTTTATGGCCTTCCTGTGACATTGGGTGGTGTAGGTGTCCTGGAGGGCAGGTAGTTTGCCCCCGGTGATGCGTTGTGCAGACCTCACTACCCTCTGGAGAGCCTTACGGTTGTGGGCGGAGCAGTTGCCGTACCAGGCGGTGATACAGCCCGACAGGATGCTCTCGATTGTGCATCTGTAGAAGTTTGCGAGTGCTTTTGGTGACAAGCCGAATTTCTTCAGCCTCCTGAGGTTGAAGAGGCGCTGCTGCGCCTTCTTCACCACGCTGTCTGTGTGGGTGGACCAATTCAGTTTGTCCGTGATGTGTACACCGAGGAACTTAAAACTTACTACCCTCTCCACTACTGTCCCATCGATGTGGATAGGGGGGGTGCTCCCTCTGCTGTTTCCTGAAGTTCACGATCATCTCCTTTGTTTTGTTGACGTTGAGTGTGAGGTTATTTTCCTGACACCACACTCCGAGGGCCCTCACCTCCACCCTGTAGGCTGTCTCGTCGTTGTTGGTAATCAAGCCCACTACTGTTGTGTCGTCTGCAAACTTCATGATTGAGTTGGAGGTGAGGGGAGTTCCTAACTAAATATACTTCAATGTGTTCCATTGAGCATGGTTTTTAGCATAGGTCTAGATTTAGCCTAATCTATGTCCAGGAAACCATTATGAATTTTCCGTGGACCCCAGGAAGACTAGCAGTAACTAAGGCATCAGCTTATGAGGATCCAAATAAAGAAATTAAACAAATTAACATCCACAAGTCAATAATTCACAAGACTTAGAACTATGTATGCTGCAAAATGTGTATAATTCAAATTAACCTTATAATTTAGTGATCCAGTTTAGACTGACAGACAGTACTGTATAAAAATCAGAAAAACATTTTAAACAATTGAATCCCAAGACATTATACAGGTACAACCAGATGACAAGTAGGTATACAGTGCACAAAGTAACTTAGTAGGCTATATACAGTCACAGCACCAACACTGCTTTCAGTACAGCACATACCCAAGGTACACCAGACAACATATTCATTACAATCATTCTGTACAGGTGATGCCAGTCATTCATATAAACCTCTATAGAAACATAGTACCTGGACTGGGCTCAGGGTTACAGAGAGAGAGTCGTCCCTGGACTGGGCTCAGGGTTACAGAGAGAGAATGTCCCTGGACTGGGCTCAGGGTTACAGAGAGAGAGTCGTCCCTGGACTGGGCTCAGGGTTACAGAGAGAGAGTCGTCCCTGGACTGGTCTCCGGGTTACAGAGAGAGTCGTCCCTGGACTGGGCTCAGGGTTACAGAGAGAGAGTCGTCCCTGGACTGGGCTCGGGGTTACAGAGAGAGAGTCGTCCCTGGACTGGGCTCAGGGTTACAGAGAGAGAGTCGTCCCTGGACTGGGCTCAGGGTTACAGAGAGAGAGTCGTCCCTGGACTGGGCTCGGGGTTACAGAGAGAGAGTCGTCCCTGGACTGGGCTCAGGGTTACAGAGAGAGAGAGTCGTCCCTGGACTGGGCTCGGGGTTACAGAGAGAGAGTCGTCCCTGGACTGGGCTCGGGGTTACAGAGAGAGAGTCGTCCCTGGACTGGGCTCAGGGTTACAGAGAGAGAGAGTCGTCCCTGGACTGGGCTCAGGGTTACAGAGAGAGAGTCGTCCCTGGACTGGGCTCAGGGTTACAGAGAGAGAGTCGTCCCTGGACTGGGCTCAGGGTTACAGAGAGAGAGTCGTCCCTGGACTGGGCTCAGGGTTACAGAGAGAGAGAGTCGTCCCTGGACTGGGCTCATGGTTACAGAGAGAGAGTCGTCCCTGACAGAGAGAGAGGGGTATGGTGTATACATGTCAATCCGCTCGGTCAACACCTCTGTCTGTAGTCACAAATCGTCAGTGCTGATCTAGGATCAGGTACCCTCTGTCCATATAATGTTAGTCTTTGTGACGTAAAATGTCAAACTGACTTCAGATCAGCACTCCAGTTTGGACTTTTAGATCAGCAGGTTTATATAGACAGGGGAACCTGATCCTAGATCAGCGCTGGGCCATATGGACAAAAATCCTGGATAAAAATGAATAATACATTGATAAGATGAATGTACACCACAGTTTAAAATGATCATTTTTAAACTACTAGTTTGATGGTTGTAGTCATTAACAATCCCCCATGTTAGGAAACTGAATTCAAACTTCACATCTCTCTAGTATAGGCTACTTATCCTAATGAACGATAAGCAAAATGCCTCCGATAAGTGATTCAGACAACTTTAATGTCCTCAGAGGCAATTCATATGGCAGCAGTCATAAAACAGATCACATTTAAAAATAAATAGCAAAGGATATTTACAAGCAAATTGGCAGGATTTGATCAGTATGGTGGCTGTCAATGACTTTCAGTTCATCCCAGCTTTCTCCTAGATCATGGCCTCCTGTCATCTCATACTATGGCTGTGGTTGGGAATCCTTTCATTGTCACTTGCCTTTGATTGCCATGGGGGTCCTGAAACCACACATAATCCTGCCAGTCAGGCTGCCCTCCTCCCAGAGAGGGCCCAGACCCAGAGACACAAGACAGAGCAGTAACTTGTCTCTTCACCCGCGTGGGGACCTTAAAATCCAGTTTGGAACCACCCCACAGTCGGAACCACCCCACAGTCCCTATGGGCCAGAACCATGGCCCTGTGCCGGACAGGTTTAGCGTCAGACAACAGGTCGGCCATGAAGAGCGTGCGGAAGAGCTACATAAGGCAGGAGGAGATGCGGAGGCTCTGGTCACCGTCGGCTAGTGTCACCTTCTCCATGTTGACCTCGTACAGCTCCTTGGGGAGGAAGGATTCACGGAGGAGGAGGAGCACGCAGGGACCCAGGGAGAAGAGCACCTCCAGTTGTTAGAGAACCTCCTCAAGGTCTTGGAAGGTACGCTGGCACCACCTCCAGTCCAGGCCTCCTGTGCGGACTGACCGGGCCTCCAACCCATCACCTCCTCATTCTGGGGGGAGAGAATGAGAGAGAGGCCTGGGGTCAAACAGCAACTCATAGACAACACTGCTAAGAGTAGGACTATTATAGGGATGAAGTGCCCGGCCGGCCGGATACTTTGCCCCCCATAGGGGGGGGGGGGGCAGGACAGCACCAGCTGTTCCAGACAACTGTGATCATGATTTGACGAATAACTACTTTGTTTGTTGAACGTGCGCCGCCAAACCGCCATCATTCTTATATCCCGACTGTCTGCGTTCCCTTGACCTCTTTAGTCTTAATCACATCTATAGGCTATGAATATACTCTTATGCAATGGTTTGATTAAATACGCCCTATTTATCCACATAAAGAACTACTCACTTCAGAACTTCAATAGTCTGCATGGTTACTCAAGAGTCCTGCAGTTCCAAAGTGCGCTCCTGTCTGTGCGTCAGTGATTGAAGTCTGGACGTTTGTCGCGTTCAAATCAACTGTGAACTCGTAAATCTCCGACTTCAGTGCTTTCAAGATAACTGGGAACTCGGGACAAACGAGTTTTGAACGGTGATCCAACTCGGAATTCGAAGTCGGGACCTCACGCATCTTTCTAGAGCTCAGAAGTTCCGACTTGAAGATCACTGACATGTTTTGACTTCGTTTTGTTCCCGAGTTCTCAGTTGTATTGAAAGCACCATTTCACTAAACTATTGACATATGTCCGCAGTGATGATAAGAAAATACAATTATTCATTCTAATTTCATTTCTCAGGTTTGTGTCACCAATAACTTGAGGCCATTGACATATAACAAGCACAGAAGTCAAATCACGAATTTAGCCTAGCCCCATGTAACCACTGTCTAATGTCAAAGACACTGGTAACTTGTAACTGTGGTCTAACAGTAGGCTTAATGCTAGAATGTATAAATAACCAATCTTCCCTAAAGCCAATAATAGCCAATAAAGCCTAGTCCTATTTAGTTTAGCGTCACTTATATAAAAACAGAGAATTAGTTTTTTAAGAAATCCATTGCTGTGCAGGCTCTCATTTCGTAATATATTTCCATTATGAGTTATATAGCTGTAGCCTACAACCAAGCAAATAAAACGGGGTATGCCACTCTAAACTGATTTGACAGAAATGGTAGCAGAAGGTGAATGGTTAACTTTTGTTGCACAGTAGACGATGCTACGTCCCATGTGGCGCAAATGCTCACTGTCGGTGTGATGGAGGCGTTAGGTTTTTAATTGAAGTGATTAGTGGAATCAGAATCAAGCCCCACCCCTCAACAATCAGCAGTGACCTCAACACGTTCATATAAAAGTAGTCGGAGGCGAGGATTTGTTGTGGTGTAACGTTACTTGATACGATCGGAGTTGCAATACAGACCGATATCAGACGGGAAAATGCTCATGAATTGGAAGATCGTCGTTCCTTTGCTCGCGGTGGCATTCATCGTGACGAGCGCCGATGGGATACCGGGGGGCGTCGTGGACGCAGATATGAACGACCCCGCTACCAGAGACGCGCTGCAGTTCGCCGTGGCCGAATACAACAAGGGAACAAACGACCCGTATGTTTGGCAGGTGGCCAAGGTTGTCAAAGCTCAGAAACAGGTCAGTCCTTTTTGTAAGTCTTTTTACCAGTTGAACGAAGACACAATGTTGGTCATTCATTTGTATAGCATAGTTTCCACGGTTGAAATATCTTAATGAATTTATTAACGCACTCCATTTACTCTGAATGCGGCAGAATGTTCAATGTTTTAGTTAATGTACGACACCTGTCGAATAGGACCGGTGTCAGTAAACGTCGCCCAAAACCCAGTTTGTTGCCAGCAACAGTCATCAACACTCTAAACATGAGGACAGCTGACCAACTCTGCTAGGCAGTGGCGTAAACATGTTAAAGTACTAAAGTCATTTTTTGGCTGTTTTTACTTTACTATTTGATGACTTACTCCATACATTTTCCCTGACACCCAAAAGTGCTCGTTACATTTCAAATGCTTAGCAGGACAGAAATGGTAAAGTTCCCTTATCAAGAGATCATCCCTACTACTCTACTCTGGCATACTCATTAAACACTAATGCCTTGTTCATTCATTGTTGGCGTGTGCCTCTGCATATACATTAATGACAAACAATAGACGTGATCTCTGGTTTGCTTAATTTAAGGAACGTGAAATGATTTTATACTAACTGAAGTAGTATTTTTACTGGGTAACTAACGAGTCATTTCAGTACAAAAAAAAAAAAAAAAAAAAGTAGTAATGTATGTACTTGTAAGTCGCTCTGGATAAGAGCGTCTGCTAAATGACTTAAAGGTAAATGTTAAATGATTTTCTTCACTCTAGCTCAAGTGTGATTTGGGTACTTGTTCCACTGCTGCTAGGGCGAGTAAAATGGTCAGTGAGGTGTACACTAATTTGTCTCCGGAAGTAGCTAGCAAGCTAACCAACTACAGTTCAATCGCACCGACAATTGTTTGAATGTTAAATGACGAGACCGAGGCATTGATGCGAGTAACCAGTCTTGTTCAGTACATTGCAATACCTCCGGTTATCTCAAGCACACCGGTAAAAAACACTGGACTTGCAGTAATTAACATTTACCAACAGATGGCATCACTGTGCCATTATACACCGTAACAATCTAATTGCATTTTGGTGGTAATTTCCAATGGAACGCTGCATGTGTGTGGTGCATATTTGTATTTATTGAACGTATGCGTTGATGGCTCTACAAATGGTAGAAAGTGAATGTAACTTGTTGCGCACATCTAGATGCTGTCGGTGTGGTCGAGACGTTAACCTGGGTGCTTGACTGCTATTGTAATGTCTGAATGCTTGGATCAAGCCTGGGCTAAATTCCCAATCTGGCCCTCAAACCATCATGGTCACCTAATAATCCCCAGTTTATAATTGGCTCATTCATCCCCCTCTCCCCTGTAACTATTCCCCAGGTCGTTGCTGCAAATGAGAATGTGTTCTCAGTCAACTTACCTGGTAAAATAACGGTAAAAAAAAAAAAAAAAAAAAATCACAGCAACACCCTCTGAATTACATGGACAATCTGACGACACTGCATTTATGAACGCCCAGACGGCGCTCTGGACGTCGAGTTAATTTAGGTATACACAACATCTACTTTATACAATTGTGTTGTTGAATAGGCCTTAGCTTGGCTTGAAGGTTATTTCTACCGTATGCATTAAGTGCTAATGTCTGGGAAGCCGGTGTTTGGAGGATATATTGGCACAGGGGTTCGTCGAGGGCCGGCAACCATGCCAATATATCCTCAACACTGGCTTCGAGGGCATTGTCACTTTTTATACGGGTTACCAGCAGTCAATTATTGAATGACATTTGATTGACACACCAACTTTATTTTGGTAAGTTGTCATACTATTTCGTACTTCCACGAGATGTAGTAACGTCACAAACATAAGGTTGCTACCCAATCCGGCTGGTCGTTTGTGCTATCGGCTCAGTTGCAGGAGATGCGACTCAGTCATTGAGCTTTCTAATGTATTCATAAATGAATAACTAGAACAGGTTCCTCATTCAAGATGGGTGATTCTATGTCTGTGGTCTGACGTGCTGACCATCCTCTGCTTACAGGTGGTAGCTGGGATGAAGTACATCTTCACAGTGCTGATGGCCAGGACCTTGTGCAGGAAGGGAGGTGTGGAGAAGGACTGCGCTGTGGCCCCAGCTGTGGTAAGGACCACAAGGCTAGCCTGGTCCCAGATCTGTTTGTGTTAACACTGGCACTTCAGCTCAGTGCTTCCTACATGTACAGCTTAAGAATGGTCCATTTTTAGTTTATAACCTGTTACCAACAGTGAACACATTGGTAACCAATAAACTACTTATTAACTGTTAGTAAATCCTACTTGTAACATGTTACCCATTTCACTATTGGTTCAGTATTGAGTTGTTTGCAAAGGGAAGTTTCAGGTGACATTTCCATAGACGAATGTCTGTTGGCAGTGTTTAAGAGCATCAAAACCATGATTCATTGTGGGTACATTTTGCCTGACTACTCTACAAATAATAAAATTGTTTATGATGTAAGGTGATTTGTAGGTCAGGCAGTCAGATGCAATGTCCAACAAACCTTTTGTCAGGTGTTATGCTGCTGAAGGGGTGTGACCATACCAACTCGTGTTGCTTCCTGTTTCCTCAGACCTACCAGTGCATCTTTGAGGTGTGGAGCCGCCCCTGGCTGGGAGCGCTCCAGTTGATCAAGCAAGCCTGCGAGGAGTAAAGACTTCAATTGTCTAGTCTACCCAGTTAATATTTATTACCAGTGGTGTTAGTCTTACCTAAGCAGATCTACCTCATCTATGATGTATTCAGAGAATCCAACTCATTTTCCTACTTATTGCATTCCCACACCAATATAGCACTTAAAATAAGAACTGCTGTGTTGATGAATGTTTGTCAGCGCTATGCAACAGTGTAACTAAATAAAACATGTTTCGTTACATTTACATGTTTCATTTTGTTGCCAGATGAACTAATCTTAGACCCATTATTTTGTGAAAAAATAGTTAAATGTTGATAAATATAACGTTCGGTCACCCGCCCAATGATTCACAGGACAGACCAATGTTAAAAAGGCTCATGCATTCAACATGGAGGTTGTCCATCACAACCTCTAAATAGGTCAGAAGGGACTACTGAAAAGGTGTTGGCTATTTATGCAGTATTATAAACTGGGTGGTTGGTGCCCTGAATGCTGATTGGCTGACAGCCGTGGTGTATCGGGCTATAACTTATTTTTACTGGTCTAATTACGGTGGTAGCTAGTTATTAATAGCAGTAAGGCACCTCAGATTTGTTATGGCCAATATACCACAACCCCCTTGGGCATTATTACTCTTAGGAAGTGTTTGTATGCAGGCTATAGCTGTGACTTGACATCAAATTTGTCTTATGCTCCAAAAACATGTGTAAACCTTACAGTGCAATGCTTACTAGTCCCTAACCAACAATGCGGTTTAAAAACATAAAGAGCAACAGTAAAACAACAATAGCAAGGCTATATATACAGGGGGTACCATTTAGTGGAGGTAATTGGCTTGTGATAAATCAGTCTACTGCAGTGCTGAATAACTGCTTAACTGTCAGTGATGCCTTCTGCTTGGCAAATAACTGAAATCGATCTTAAATTGGTTATACACAATGGTGGTGTTAGTGTCTTGGCTTCATACAAGACTACAGACTCATATCATTCAAATTAGGCTATTTTTGATATTTTCAGCCTGGCATTCAAGAAAAGTAGGACAACAAAACTTTAAAATGTAAATAAGCTTCTGAAAGTTATAACCACTAGCGGGCCTACAGCTAAAACCCCCACTACTGGGCCTACAGCTAAAAACCCCACTACTGGGCCTACAGCTAAAAACCCCACTACTGGGCCTACAGCTAAAACCCCCACTACTGGGCCTACAGCTAAAACCCCCACTACTGGGCCTACAGCTAAAACCCCCACTACTGGGCCTACAGCTAAAACCCCCACTACTGGGCCTACAGCTAAAACCCCCACTACTGGGCCTACAGCTAAAACCCCCACTACTGGGCCTACAGCTAAAACCCCCACTACTGGGCCTACAGCTAAAACCCCCACTACTGGGCCTACAGCTAAAACCCCCACTAGTGGGCCTACAGCTAAAACCCCCACTAGTGGGCCTACAGCTAAAACCCCCACTAGTGGGCCTACAGCTAAAACCCCCACTAGTGGGCCTACAGCTAAAACCCCCACTAGTGGGCCTACAGCTAAAACCCCCACTAGTGGGCCTACAGCTAAAACCCCCACTAGTGGGCCTACAGCTAAAACCCCCACTAGTGGGCCTACAGCTAATACCCCCACTAGTGGGCCTACAGCTAATACCCCCACTAGTGGGCCTACAGCTAATACCCCCACTAGTGGGCCTACAGCTAATACCCCCACTAGTGGGCCTACAGCTAATACCCCCACTAGTGGGCCTACAGCTAATACCCCCACTAGTGGGCCTACAGCTAATACCCCCACTAGTGGGCCTACAGCTAATACCCCCACTAGTGGGCCTACAGCTAATACCCCCACTAGTGGGCCTACAGCTAATACCCCCACTAGTGGGCCTACAGCTAATACCCCCACTAGTGGGCCTACAGCTAATACCCCCACTAGTGGGCCTACAGCTAATACCCCCACTAGTGGGCCTACAGCTAATACCCCCACTAGTGGGCCTACAGCTAATACCCCCACTAGTGGGCCTACAGCTAATACCCCCACTAGTGGGCCTACAGCTAATACCCCCACTAGTGGGCCTACAGCTAATACCCCCACTAGTGGGCCTACAGCTAATACCCCCACTAGTGGGCCTACAGCTAATACCCCCACTAGTGGGCCTACAGCTAATACCCCCACTAGTGGGCCTACAGCTAATACCCCCACTAGTGGGCCTACAGCTAATACCCCCACTAGTGGGCCTACAGCTAATACCCCCACTAGTGGGCCTACAGCTAATACCCCCACTAGTGGGCCTACAGCTAAAAAAAAAACCACTAGTGGGCCTACAGCTAAAACCCCCACTAGTGGGCCTACAGCTAAAAAAAAAACCCACTAGTGGGCCTACAGCTAAAAAAAACCCCACTAGTGGGCCTACAGCTAAAAAAAACCCCACTAGTGGGCCTACAGCTAAAAAAAAAAACACTAGTGGGCCTACAGCTAAAAAAACAAACACTAGTGGGCCTACAGCTAAAAAAAAAAACCACTAGTGGGCCTACAGCTAAAAAAAAAAACACTAGTGGGCCTACAGCTAATACCCCCACTAGTGGGCCTACAGCTAATACCCCCACTAGTGGGCCTACAGCTAATACCCCCACTAGTGGGCCTACAGCTAATACCCCCACTAGTGGGCCTACAGCTAATACCCCCACTAGTGGGCCTACAGCTAAAAAAAAACCCACTAGTGGGCCTACAGCTAAAACAAACCCCACTAGTGGGCCTACAGCTAAAAAAAAAACCACTAGTGGGCCTACAGCTAAAAAAAAAACCCCACTAGTGGGCCTACAGCTAAAAAAAAAAAACACTAGTGGGCCTACAGCTAAAAAAAAAACCACTAGTGGGCCTACAGCTAAAAAAAAAAACCCACTAGTGGGCCTACAGCTAAAAAAAAAAAACACTAGTGGGCCTACAGCTAAAAAAAAAAAACACCCACTAGTGGGCCTACAGCTAAAAAAAACCCCACTAGTGGGCCTACAGCTAAAAAAAAAAAAAAAACACTAGTGGGCCTACAGCTAAAAAAAAAAAACCCCACTAGTGGGCCTACAGCTAAAAAAAAAAAAAAAAAACACTAGTGGGCCTACAGCTAAAAAAAAAAAAAACCACTAGTGGGCCTACAGCTAAAAAAAAAAAAAAACCCACTAGTGGGCCTACAGCTAAAAAAAAAAAAACCACTAGTGGGCCTACAGCTAAAACCCCCACTAGTGGGCCTACAGCTAAAACCCCCACTAGTGGGCCTACAGCTAAAACCCCCACTAGTGGGCCTACAGCTAAAACCCCCACTAGTGGGCCTACAGCTAAAACCCCCACTAGTGGGCCTACAGCTAAAACCCCCACTAGTGGGCCTACAGCCAAAACCCCCACTAGTGGGCCTACAGCTAAAACCCCCACTAGTGGGCCTACAGCTAAAACCCCCACTAGTGGGCCTACAGCTAAAACCCCCACTAGAGGGCCTACAGCTAAAAACCCCCCACCTAGAAGGCCTACAGCTAAAACCCCCCCCACCTAGAAGGCCTACAGCTAAAAAAAAACCCACCTAGAAGGCCTACAGCTAAAAAAAAAACACCTAGAAGGCCTACAGCTAAAAAAAAAACCACCTAGAAGGCCTACAGCTAAAAAAAAACCCACCTAGAAGGCCTACAGCTAAAAAACCCCCCACCTAGAAGGCCTACAGCTAAAAACCCCCCACCTAGAAGGCCTACAGCTAAAACCCCCCACCTAGAAGGCCTACAGCTAAAAACCCCCCACCTAGAAGGCCTACAGCTAAAAACCCCCCACCTAGAAGGCCTACAGCTAAAAACCCCCCACCTAGAAGGCCTACAGCTAAAAAAACCCACCTAGAAGGCCTACAGCTAAAAACCCCCCACCTAGAAGGCCTACAGCTAAAAACCCCCCACCTAGAAGGCCTACAGCTAAAACCCCCCCACCTAGAAGGCCTACAGCTAAAACCCCCCCACCTAGAAGGCCTACAGCTAAAACCCCCCCACCTAGAAGGCCTACAGCTAAAAACCCCCCACCTAGAAGGCCTACAGCTAAAAACCCCCCACCTAGAAGGCCTACAGCTAAAAAACCCCCACCTAGAAGGCCTACAGCTAAAAAAAACCCACCTAGAAGGCCTACAGCTAAAAACCCCCCACCTAGAAGGCCTACAGCTAAAAACAACCCACCTAGAAGGCCTACAGCTAAAAACAACCCACCTAGAAGGCCTACAGCTAAAAAAAAAAAACACCTAGAAGGCCTACAGCTAAAAACCCCCCACCTAGAAGGCCTACAGCTAAAAACCCCCCACCTAGAAGGCCTACAGCTAAAACCCCCCACCTAGAAGGCCTACAGCTAAAACCCCCCACCTAGAAGGCCTACAGCTAAAAAAAAACCACCTAGAAGGCCTACAGCTAAAAACCCCCCACCTAGAAGGCCTACAGCTAAAAACCCCCCACCTAGAAGGCCTACAGCTAAAAACCCCCCACCTAGAAGGCCTACAGCTAAAAACCCCCCACCTAGAAGGCCTACAGCTAAAAACCCCCCACCTAGAAGGCCTACAGCTAAAAACCCCCCACCTAGAAGGCCTACAGCTAAAAACCCCCCACCTAGAAGGCCTACAGCTAAAAACCCCCCACCTAGAAGGCCTACAGCTACAACCCCCCACCTAGAAGGCCTACAGCTAAAAACCCCCCACCTAGAAGGCCTACAGCTAAAAAAAACCCACCTAGAAGGCCTACAGCTAAAAAAAAACCACCTAGAAGGCCTACAGCTAAAAAACCCCCACCTAGAAGGCCTACAGCTAAAAAACCCCCACCTAGAAGGCCTACAGCTAAAAAACCCCCACCTAGAAGGCCTACAGCTAAAACCCCCCCACCTAGAAGGCCTACAGCTAAAACCCCCCCACCTAGAAGGCCTACAGCTAAAAAAAAACCACCTAGAAGGCCTACAGCTAAAACCCCCCCACCTAGAAGGCCTACAGCTAAAAACCCCCCACCTAGAAGGCCTACAGCTAAAAACCCCCCACCTAGAAGGCCTACAGCTAAAAAACCCCCACCTAGAAGGCCTACAGCTAAAAACCCCCCACCTAGAAGGCCTACAGCTAAAAACCCCCCACCTAGAAGGCCTACAGCCAAAAACCCCCCACCTAGAAGGCCTACAGCCAAAAACCCCCCACCTAGAAGGCCTACAGCTAAAAACCCCCCACCTAGAAGGCCTACAGCTAAAAACCCCCCACCTAGAAGGCCTACAGCTAAAAACCCCCCACCTAGAAGGCCTACAGCTAAAAACCCCCCACCTAGAAGGCCTACAGCTAAAAACCCCCCACCTAGAAGGCCTACAGCTAAAAACCCCCCACCTAGAAGGCCTACAGCTAAAAAAAACCCACCTAGAAGGCCTACAGCTAAAAAAAACCCACCTAGAAGGCCTACAGCTAAAAAACCCCCACCTAGAAGGCCTACAGCTAAAAAACCCCCACCTAGAAGGCCTACAGCTAAAAAACCCCCACCTAGAAGGCCTACAGCTAAAAAACCCCCACCTAGAAGGCCTACAGCTAAAAAACCCCCACCTAGAAGGCCTACAGCTAAAAAACCCCCACCTAGAAGGCCTACAGCTAAAAAACCCCCACCTAGAAGGCCTACAGCTAAAAAAAAACCACCTAGAAGGCCTACAGCTAAAACCCCCCCACCTAGAAGGCCTACAGCTAAAAAACCCCCACCTAGAAGGCCTACAGCTAAAAAACCCCCACCTAGAAGGCCTACAGCTAAAAAACCCCCACCTAGAAGGCCTACAGCTAAAACCCCCCCACCTAGAAGGCCTACAGCTAAAAACCCCCCACCTAGAAGGCCTACAGCTAAAAACCCCCCACCTAGAAGGCCTACAGCTAAAAACCCCCCACCTAGAAGGCCTACAGCTAAAAACCCCCCACCTAGAAGGCCTACAGCTAAAAACCCCCCACCTAGAAGGCCTACAGCTAAAAACCCCCCACCTAGAAGGCCTACAGCTAAAAACCCCCCACCTAGAAGGCCTACAGCTAAAAACCCCCCACCTAGAAGGCCTACAGCTAAAAACCCCCCACCTAGAAGGCCTACAGCTAAAAACCCCCCCACCTAGAAGGCCTACAGCTAAAAACCCCCCCACCTAGAAGGCCTACAGCTAAAAACCCCCCCACCTAGAAGGCCTACAGCTAAAAACCCCCCCACCTAGAAGGCCTACAGCTAAAAACCCCCCCACCTAGAAGGCCTACAGCTAAAAACCCCCCCACCTAGAAGGCCTACAGCTAAAAACCCCCCCACCTAGAAGGCCTACAGCTAAAAACCCCCCACCTAGAAGGCCTACAGCTAAAAACCCCCCACCTAGAAGGCCTACAGCTAAAACCCCCCCACCTAGAAGGCCTACAGCTAAAACCCCCCCACCTAGAAGGCCTACAGCTAAAACCCCCCCACCTAGAAGGCCTACAGCTAAAACCCCCCCACCTAGAAGGCCTACAGCTAAAACCCCCCCACCTAGAAGGCCTACAGCTAAAACCCCCCCACCTAGAAGGCCTACAGCTAAAACCCCCCCACCTAGAAGGCCTACAGCTAAAACCCCCCACCTAGAAGGCCTACAGCTAAAAACCCCCCACCTAGAAGGCCTACAGCTAAAAAAACCCACCTAGAAGGCCTACAGCTAAAAACCCCCCACCTAGAAGGCCTACAGCTAAAAACCCCCCACCTAGAAGGCCTACAGCTAAAAACCCCCCACCTAGAAGGCCTACAGCTAAAAACCCCCCACCTAGAAGGCCTACAGCTAAAAACCCCCCACCTAGAAGGCCTACAGCTAAAAACCCCCCACCTAGAAGGCCTACAGCTAAAAACCCCCCACCTAGAAGGCCTACAGCTAAAAAAAACCCACCTAGAAGGACTACAGCTAAAACCCCCCACCTAGAAGGCCTACAGCTAAAAACCCCCCACCTAGAAGGCCTACAGCTAAAATCCCCCCACCTAGAAGGCCTACAGCTAAAAACCCCCCACCTAGAAGGCCTACAGCTAAAAACCCCCCACCTAGAAGGCCTACAGCTAAAAACCCCCCACCTAGAAGGCCTACAGCTAAAAACCCCCCACCTAGAAGGCCTACAGCTAAAAACCCCCCACCTAGAAGGCCTACAGCTAAAAACCCCCCACCTAGAAGGCCTACAGCTAAAAACCCCCCACCTAGAAGGCCTACAGCTAAAAACCCCCCACCTAGAAGGCCTACAGCTAAAAGAAAAACACCTAGAAGGCCTACAGCTAAAACCCCCCACCTAGAAGGCCTACAGCTAAAACCCCCCCACCTAGAAGGCCTACAGCTAAAAAACCCCCACCTAGAAGGCCTACAGCTAAAAAAAAAAACACCTAGAAGGCCTACAGCTAAAACCCCCCCCACCTAGAAGGCCTACAGCTAAAAAAAAACCACCTAGAAGGCCTACAGCTAAAAACCCCCCACCTAGAAGGCCTACAGCTAAAACCCCCCACCTAGAAGGCCTACAGCTAAAAACCCCCCACCTAGAAGGCCTACAGCTAAAAAAAACCCACCTAGAAGGCCTACAGCTAAAAACAACCCACCTAGAAGGCCTACAGCTAAAAACCCCCCACCTAGAAGGCCTACAGCTAAAAACCCCCCACCTAGAAGGCCTACAGCTAAAAACCCCCCACCTAGAAGGCCTACAGCTAAAAACCCCCCACCTAGAAGGCCTACAGCTAAAAACCCCCCACCTAGAAGGCCTACAGCTAAAAACCCCCCACCTAGAAGGCCTACAGCTAAAAACCCCCCACCTAGAAGGCCTACAGCTAAAAACCCCCCACCTAGAAGGCCTACAGCTAAAAACCCCCCACCTAGAAGGCCTACAGCTAAAAACCCCCCACCTAGAAGGCCTACAGCTAAAAACCCCCCACCTAGAAGGCCTACAGCTAAAAACCCCCCACCTAGAAGGCCTACAGCTAAAAACCCCCCACCTAGAAGGCCTACAGCTAAAAACCCCCCACCTAGAAGGCCTACAGCTAAAAACCCCCCACCTAGAAGGCCTACAGCTAAAAACCCCCCACCTAGAAGGCCTACAGCTAAAAACCCCCCACCTAGAAGGCCTACAGCTAAAAACCCCCCACCTAGAAGGCCTACAGCTAAAAAAAACCCACCTAGAAGGCCTACAGCTAAAAACCCCCCACCTAGAAGGCCTACAGCTAAAAACCCCCCACCTAGAAGGCCTACAGCTAAAAACCCCCCACCTAGAAGGCCTACAGCTAAAAAAAACCCACCTAGAAGGCCTACAGCTACAAACCCCCCACCTAGAAGGCCTACAGCTAAAAACCCCCCACCTAGAAGGCCTACAGCTAAAACCCCCCCACCTAGAAGGCCTACAGCTAAAAAAAACCCACCTAGAAGGCCTACAGCTAAAAAAAAAACACCTAGAAGGCCTACAGCTAAAAAAAAACCCACCTAGAAGGCCTACAGCTAAAAACCCCCCACCTAGAAGGCCTACAGCTAAAACCCCCCACCTAGAAGGCCTACAGCTAAAACCCCCCACCTAGAAGGCCTACAGCTAAAAACCCCCCACCTAGAAGGCCTACAGCTAAAAACCCCCCACCTAGAAGGCCTACAGCTAAAAAAAAAACCACCTAGAAGGCCTACAGCTAAAAAAAAACCACCTAGAAGGCCTACAGCTAAAAAAAACCCACCTAGAAGGCCTACAGCTAAAAAAAACCCACCTAGAAGGCCTACAGCTAAAAAAAACCCACCTAGAAGGCCTACAGCTAAAACCCCCCCACCTAGAAGGCCTACAGCTAAAACCCCCCCACCTAGAAGGCCTACAGCTAAAACCCCCCCACCTAGAAGGCCTACAGCTAAAACCCCCCCACCTAGAAGGCCTACAGCTAAAACCCCCCCACCTAGGAGGCCTACAGCTAAAACCCCCCCACCTAGGAGGCCTACAGCTAAAAACCCCCCACCTAGAAGGCCTACAGCTAAAAACCCCCCACCTAGAAGGCCTACAGCTAAAACCCCCCCACCTAGAAGGCCTACAGCTAAAACCCCCCCACCTAGGAGGCCTACAGCTAAAAAAAAAACACCTAGAAGGCCTACAGCTAACTCCCCCCCCCCCCCCCCCCCCCCCGGAAGGCCTACAAATCAAATGTCACATACACATGGTTAGCAGATGTTAATATGAGTGCAGCGAAGTGCTTGTGCTTCCGACAGTGCAGTAATATCTAACAATTCCCCAACTACTTAATACACACATCTAAAGGGGTGAATGAGAATATGTACATATAAATATATGGCCGAGCGGCATAGGCAATGTGCAATAGACGGTACAAAATACAGTATAAACATGAGTAATGTAAGATATGCAAACATTAACGTGACTAGTGATCCAGTTGTTAAAGTGGCCAGTGATTGGGTCTCCATGTAGGCAGCAGCCCCTCTAAATTAGTGATGGCTGTTTAGCGGTCTGATGGCCTTGAGATAGAAGCTGTTCAGAGGGGTAGAAGTGGGCTAACTTTCCAGTGCCTAACTATACAACCTTATGAATCATACTTTGTTTACACTGTGCTGTAGGTGTCTGGATTCCTGCATAGTATCAATAGAAGTAAACCAAGCACGTTGGAAATAGTTGTCGACAGCTGGTCTGATTTTAAGGTTATTTTTTTGCAGACCAGATACAAAGGTAAGATTCATGGTGTCACATAAGGTACACGAGTTTGGCATATGTCACATTTTGTAATCGTTTAGATTCTGTCATGTCAAGTTTGTCATATCACTTCAATAAAAAGCCCTTTATGAATACATTTAGTCTTCATTATTAGAACAAACGGGACAGAGTTCATGAAAAAAATATATCTTTCTTCTGCATGGATGAAGAGAACTTGAAAATAATGGTGACTGAAGAAAATGCAGTTGCCTGGAGCACATCATTTCCTCATGGGGGGAAAGAGTAACTAACTTGTCAATGCATTTCATTTAGGCAGTGCAGTTATTTAATTGCCTGGGTCTGAAACGGCACCCTATTTCCTGCACAGTGCACTACGTTTTACCAGAGCTCCATGGGCCCTGGTCAAAGTACTGTACTGTATAGTGAATGGGGTGCCATTTCAGATGCAGGCCTAGTTTGTGCTGGGTAAGAAGAAACTAAAGCTTCTCCTACAGGGTTTGATATGAGCCCATATTAAAAGAAGTGTCCTTGTCTAGAGAGGTCAATATGACAAGTTTTGCCTTGCTGCAAGTGGTTAGAGCGTTGGGCCAGTAAACAGAAGATTGCTGGATCGAATCCCCGAGCTGACAAGGTAGAAATCTGTCATTCAACATACTTAGAATGTTACTTGGTAATATGGTGCTGCTAGTGATAGACAACGAGAGTCAAATCTGCATTAAAACTGGTTTCAATTATTCTGCAGTGATTTGTCGTCTGCCATCGGGGGCAGTTTAGGTTTCTTGTGTTTTTCAGTCCTTTGCAGATAGTCGTTGCTGGAGAACTGTTGCTCTAGCCGTACACCTGCAGTCCTCCTCACATCCATTGATGTAGGATGCGATACTGTCTGTGTAGTCATGTATGTTGGCATTGTTGTCTTTGAATATGTTCCGATCCGTGGTGTCTAGGTCCTTTAACTCCCCAATGACCTTGTCAGTCCATTTCCACACCGTTTATTTGACAGGCTTGGCGGTTTTTAGTTTCTGTCTGTATGCAGGGATGATGTGTAGTATTACATGGTCATTGTTGTATGCCCCTTTAATAGTGCTGTCACAATGGTCTGAGTTCCCAAGGGGACAGCGTGGTATGCCCCTTTTAATAGTGCTGTAAACATGGTCTGAGTTCCCAAGGGGACAGCGTGGTATGCCCCTTTTAATAGTGCTGTAAACATGGTCTGAGTTCTGCAAGGGACAGCGTGGTATGCCCCTTTAATAGTGCTGTAAACATGGTCTGAGTTCCCAAGGGGACAGCGTGGTATGCCCCTTTAATAGTGCTGTAAACATGGTCTGAGTTCTGCAAGGGACAGCGTGGTATGCCCCTTTTAATAGTGCTGTAAACATGGTCTGAGTTCCCAAGGGGACAGAGTGGTATGCCCCTTTAATAGTGCTGTAAACATGGTCTGAGTTCTGCAAGGGACAGCGTTGTATGCCCCTTTAATAGTGCTGTAAACATGGTCTGAGTTCCCAAGGGGACAGCGTGGTATGCCCCTTGTTCAACATTTTAACCAGTTGTTTTTATCTTGGAAGTTCCTGTTGAAGGTTGATGTGGTTAAAATCCCCCATGATGGACAAAACAGAATCTGGGTATTTCCTTTCCACCTCTGTGATCTGATCAGCCAATAGCTGTTGCTCTGTGTGTGCACAGCTGTGATCTGATCAGCCAATAGCTGTTAAGTTGTGTGTGCACAAGCGCTCGGCGAGATGTAGACTCCAAACAGAATTACTTGAGGCAAATACCTTACCTTGCGAGGATAACAGCACTGAGCCTTATTCTAAAATGTTTTAAGTGATTTGAGAACATATTGGGAGGAATCTTAGACCATTCCTCCATACAGAATCTTTCCAGATCTTTGATAGCTTTTGCCTGTGCTCTTCAATTCTAACCACAGAGTTTCAATGGGGTTCAAGTCTGGAGACTGAGATGTCCATTGCAAAATGTTGATTTTGGGGTCAATTAGTCCTTTATGGATTTTGTTGTGTGCTTCACGTTATTGTCCAGATGGAGGATTCACTTGCTGCCAAGTTTCAGCTTCCTGTCAGAGGAAACCAGGTTTTTGGCTGCTAAATAGAGCTCTTTGGCTGCTAAATAGAGCTCTTTGGCTGCTAAATAGAGCTCTTTGGCTGCTAAATAGAGCTCTTTGGCTGCTAAATAGAGCTCTTTGGCTGCTAAATAGAGCTCTTTGGCCATTAAATAGAGCTCTTTGGCCATTAAATAGAGCTCTTTGGCCATTAAATAGAGCTCTTTGGCTGCTAAATAGAGCTCTTTGGCCATTAAATAGCTCTTTGGCCATTAAAAATAGCTCTTTGGCTGCTAAATAGAGCTCTTTGGCTGCTAAATAGAGCTCTTTGGCTGCTAAATAGAGCTCTTTGGCCATTAAAAAGAGCTCTGGCCACAAACACCAGTGGTGGGTTTCGCATCAAAAGAAGGATGCATAGGCAGAAAAGAACCCCATACCTACTGTAAAATATGATGGTGGATCTTTGATGCTATTGGGTTATTTTGCTTCCACTGGTCCTGGGGCCCTTGTTAAAGGCCCAGTGCAGTCAAAATGTGTTTTTCCTGTGTTAACTATATATTTACACACCAAGGTTGGAATAGTATTGTGAATGTGTGAACATGATAATGCCCTTTTAGCATAAGAGCTGTTTGATAAGACCACCTGAAAAGTAAGGGTGTTTTGGTGGGATGGTGACATCACCATGCAGTAAATTAGTTAATAGACCGACAGGAAAGTTCCAAACCACTCTGCCAGTAACAGCTAATCTTCCGTTTTCCCCTCCCAACTCAGACCACTCCGCCATTCCTAACAAAATTCTTGCTTGACAAATTGTGCTAAGAATCTATTTTGTTTCTATTTTACCATTTTAATTGAAAACCATCACTGTAAAGTACTTAATTGTTACCCAGAAATGACTTTGACACTGAGATAAAAACATCTGCGTTGGATGACAATGCTAGAATTCAATCACAGGTTAAACCAATGATTGAATTCTAACAGTGAGGAGGCAACAGCAACTCTTGGCTTTCCTTGTCTTAGAGTGAGGCTTTATATTAGAGTGAGGGATAAACAGGTGCCAAATACTTACAATACCGGTCAAAGAGCAATAAACTGAAGCAATGAGCTCGTTCATAAGAAAGCATGCCAACCTTATTACCCGCCTCTGTCAGCAACACAGTCTCACATTCAATTCGCGCATATATGTACAAAATGTATTTCAGCAGATTTCGTGCGTTTTTGTGCATTTTTGGGGTGGTTCAATTCGTTTGAAAATACACTAATTTCTGTGCTACTTAATTCGTGGGAAAAGACACGAATTTAACCAGTAGGCGACACACAAGCCGTTGCAACAACCATGTAGACGCGATAATTTGTATTTAATTTTTGTTCTTCTTAATGGCTAATTCAACGTCATGAATATACAGAAATGTTGTCTTTGTTTAACCATGTTTTAAAATGTGTCGTTGTATGCCTATATGTACTGTTTTAGACTTGCTGAACAGAATTTGAGAAAAGACGCACATTTAAGTGCGACTTAATTCGTGGGAAATGTTGTGTTACTAATGCCAATGCTGTTTTCTGTGCTTGATTTCGCTTAATACTTTGGATACTGGTGCACTTGTAATCAGAACGCCTTTTTGTCATGTAGGCAACCATACACGATTTTCTTCATAACCCATTTCATATTTCGTGGAGCCTAAATTACACAATTTTCTTCATTATGCATGTATTACATGTTAATGTAAAATAATGAATTATGTTGGCTTACACTTATGGCCTTTCCAAGGCCTTTCCATACCTTAAGGGAACATTTTAGCACTCGCCATATGGTTAGTGAGAAACGCCACATTGCAAATGTAAGGTCCCTTACTAGACGTCCTGCAACGTTTCTAAAATTCGTGGACGGCGTCGGGCCGTGCGCGGGGGAGAGATCTTTCAGGAAGTCATCAAACTAAATCTCTCGGACGTTCGGTTTCCGTTTTATAAAAATAACAAATTTTGGTCATTTTTCCGCAGTCTCGGAAATTCCCACCAGAGGGAAAATAAATAATATTGCAAATGCACAAGCACATTGCAAATGCATGTGGCCTTTTCTCCTAAACGGAAAATATTTCGAAGACGTAATGGACAGTTGGCCCCGAACAAGATGGCGTCGAGGCCTCAACGCTTTTTGAGTTATGGCCATTTTTCTGGGATTAAAGGTCAAAAATGCAAAGTAGGGTGCTAATTTGACCGCTTCACGTCAAAGTACATAAGCATACGGTGTCAGGAAAAAAAGAACCAGCCATTTATCTATCGTAATTTAAGAGAAATCGTACATTGACAAATTGGTCATGTTCACAAAAAGGAGTTAAAAAAAAAAAAAAGTTACAGATCCAGTTGCAGTGTGTTCAGACGAACATTTTTTAAGTGGGTCTCGAAGCTCTGCCAGAATTTTGTGATTTTATGTGATTTTATGAAATAACACACACTCATTTAACCCTCTGTAAATAAGTCAGTTCTTAACATAAAGACTTAAAACTCAATATTATATAAGAGCCTACCCCAAGGAGGATATGTGTTCACTTTCAGCTTCCTATGTCAACCGGAAGTACCTTCAAATGGTGCCACAGGGTCAGTTTCAAAGGGTTAAAAAGGTCAGCTCTGCCTCCCGGGTGGCGCAGTGGTCTAGGGCACTGCATCGCAGTGCTAGCTGCGCCACCAGAGTCTCTGGGTTCGCGCCCAGACTCTGCCGCAGCCGGCTGCGACCGGGAGGTCCGTTGGCCTAGCGTCGTCCGGGTTAGGGAGGGTTTGGCCGGTAGGGATATCCTTGTCTCATCGCGCTCCAGCGACTCCTGTGGCGGGCCGGGGGCAGTGCGCGCTAGCCAAGGGGGCCATGTGCACGGTGTTTCCTCCGACACATTGGTGCGGCTGGCTTCCGGGTTGGAGGCGCGCTGTGTTAAGAAGCAGTGCGGCTTGGTTGGGTTGTGCTTCGGAGGACGCGTGGCTTTCGACCTTCGTCTCTCCTGAGCCCATACGGGAGTTGTAGCGACGAGACAAGATAGTAATTACTAGCGATTGGATACCACGAAGAAAAGGGGATAAAAGGATGGAGTGAAAAAGTACGGTGCTTAAAGACACACAAAGCCTGCAATGGCATTGCCATTATCTCCAGGCCGTGCCGAGTTCAACGAGATGCCCCGCTTGACCGTAGCTAGCTCGGTCTGAGTGCAGCGACAGGGACAAGAAGAAGGACCCAAATGACCCTTTGACCTCAATTTCATATTTTTTTGCTTTTGGGAGACAGAGAGAGAACCGTTAAGGTTAGAAGCACAATTTGACCTCAGGAACGTTCCTAAGGTCTCTGTGCAAGCCTAACCTTGACCGTGTGGCATTAACCCTTAATAGTTAAAAGGTGTTTACATCAAACAGTTTACAATGACATGTCTCCCCATAGGAATACATTGCCTGCTCCCCTAAATTCAACCTGAAGCCTATGTGGGTTAATAATGCCTTATGAACCTGTCTTCGATGACAATCCATCAGGCCACTATGAGGTCTACCTGTGTCGATTCTAAGCTTCCTGGAGCAACCGGAAGTGGTTAAATCACCCTAAAAGTGTTTGCCATACCCAACCAGCAGTTTGTGATATATAGTGCATTCAACCCTGTGTAAATCAGTCAGTTCTTAACGTATAGACTTAAAACTCAGGATTCTGTAAAACCCACTCCAATGAGGATATGTTTACTTTCAGCTTCCTGTGCCAACCGGAAGTGCCATAATTGGTGTCAAAAGGGCTGTTTCGAAGGGTTAAAAAAGTCAAATCTTTCCAAAACTTAATATATGTGAATAGGCAACCCTCATGAACTGTAAATCAGTCATTCATCCCATCAGATTTCAAGGAAAAATTTACACACCCACACAGAAAGGATGGAGTGACACACTGAGGGGCTTAGAGGCAGACAGTGCCTGCAATAGTTACTTTTGTTTGAACTTTTAAAGAACCGTCAGACCTAGAGTTCTGAAACTTTAGAAACCTGTTCTAGAGCTCAGGTCGATTAAGCACGGTGAGTTATGTGGCTCTAGAAGGTTCTCGGACCGATAAAAAGCCTCGGTGCATTTGCATTGACTTCAATTCATTTTGAGCATTACAAAATGGTGACATTTAGAAAAGTCCCAGAGTTGCAAGACTAGGTGCATTGAAACCGGCTCGGCCCATAGAGACGGACCCCGACATTTCTGTCCGATAGCTCATTCAAGGACCCCGTAGCAAGGCATGGAAAAAAGTGGAATTTCAGCACCAATTAAGGTTTTGCTCGGGCACCGAATGACCTATCGAGCCGAAACTTGGGATTCGAGGTCGCCTCACATAGGGCTAAACATAATGTGAAAACTGGACCCGCAGCTAGAACATAACTACGTATTATTTGTTTTATTATGGTTTAAATGGAAGGCGCTGTGAATTTTGGGCCTGCTCTGAAATATGTGATAGTTGGCTTCTAAACGAGTTGGAAAAAGTGAGTTTGGAGTCAGATGGTGTCAGTTTGGTGTCTGAAAATATCTAATTGGCTGATGGACACTGACTTGCTAGTTGACTTTTGTGCATTTGCAATATGTTTCAACAGTGAAAAACCACCAAAATAGCATTCTGAAATCACCACTAAAAATGACATCACCATAGCCGTGCCGAGTTCAACGAGATGCCCCGCTTGACCGTAGCTTGCTCGGTCTGAGCGCAGCGACAGTGACAAGAAGATGACCCTTGACCTACATTTCAAGTCTTTTGCTTTTGGGAGACAGAGAGAGAACTGTTAAGGTTTAGAAGCACAATTTGACCTCAGGAACGTTCCTAAGGTCTCTGTGCAAGCCTAACCTTGACCGTGTGGCATTAACCCTTAACAGTTAAAAGAAGGTGTTTACATCAAACAGTTTACAATGACATCTCACCCCATAGGAACACATTGCCTGCACCCCTAAATTCAACCTGAAGCCTATGTGGGTTATGAATGTCTTATGAACCTGTCTTCAATAACAATCCATCAAGCCACTATGAGGTCTACCTGTGTTGATTCTAAGCTTCCTGGAGCAACCGGAAGTGATAAAATCACCCTAAAAGTGTTTTGCCATACCCAACCAGCAGTTTGTGATATATAGTGCATTCAACCCTGTGTAAATCAGTCAGTTCTTAACGTATAGACTTAAAACTCAGGATTCTGTAAAAGCATACCCCGATCAGGATATGTATTTACTTATAGCTTCCTGTGCCTTAAAATGGGGTCATAGGTGCTGTTTCGAAGATTTAAAAAAGTCAGATCTTTCCAAAACTTTAAATGTGTGAATCGGTCAACCCTCATGAACTGTAAATCAGTAATTTCGCTAAACAGATGTCAAAGACGAGCTCTCTCTCTCGCACGCACGCACGCACGCACGCACGCACACACACACACACACACAGCAAGGATGGAGTAAAAAAAGTATGGTGCTTAAAGACACACAGAGCCTTAAATGCTTTTAGGGGGGATCCAGACTTCCATACCCGCTCTGGGAGCGCTATACTACCGCCCCAAATCAATGGGTGCTGGCCTGAGTGATTTATGGAGGTTTTCAAAAAATATTCTGTTTTTTCTTCTGGAAAATATTTTATGTTTTTTCTTCTCAAGTCAATGGCCTGAGTGATTTATGGAGGTTTTCAAAAAATATTCTAAGTCCAAACTTTTCATGCACCTGGTATTTTTTTGGGGTTACCAGGCGTCATTTTTCCAAACGGTCGAAATTGCTTTTAGGGAGCATCCAGAGTGTCACATGACCGGATGAGGTAACTATTCTTGTTCTTCTTGTAACTTTCCGGTAGGCTAGAAGCTTTCCGGTGTTTTGCTGCTCGACACAGGTCGACGCAGGTATTGCACTTGATTTATCGTTATCGTAACCGTAGGTGCAGCCAAGTGGAAATACGAAAGCTTTCTAGCTATTTCGCACTGACGGTAATTTGAACACAAGAACGTTTCTAGTGAAAAGGTGCTTACACTCAGAGCCATGTATTTACACTCAGCCACCCTAGCCTTATTACGGGTTAACGTTTTGGTAATTTTGGTTGGCCAACAAAATGTAAGACTACAATGACTGCATACGTTTCCCCAAATGTTATACGAAAAAAAAATGTTTTGTTATTGATGGACAATGGCAAGGCTGCCATTGTATTTTCAGTTACATTCTGTTCAATAAAAATGGTTTACACGTTTATTTTTTAAGAAATACATGGAACTACAACCGAATAAAACACCATTAACCATCATGCATTGCTTACATTCATTCTATACTGAAAAGTCTGTTCAGAAAATTCGAAAACAGTACATATATGCATAAAACCACAATGTTTTAATAGGGATTAAATAAAGACAATATATATATTACTTCTTATGGTTAAATGGTTAAAAAATTACAAAATATCTATATATTCATAACGTAAAATAAATAAATACAGGCGATCGCGTCTATGGTTGTTGCAACGGCTTGTGTGTCGCCTACTGGTTAAATTCGTGTCTTTTCGCACGAATTAAGTAGCACATAAATTCGTGTATTTTCAAACGAATTGAACCACCCCAAAAATGCACAAAAACGCACGAAATCTGCTGAAATACATTTTGTACATATATGCGCGAATTGAATGTGAGGCTGGGCTGCTGTCAGACAAACAAAATGACAGGTGCTTAAATAGAAAATATCCATGAGAATCAGTTTCACATCAGGATACTCAGTTAACATTAAACTGCGCAAATTTTAATCCACACACATTATCCTTAGCACACATTCAATCAAAGTGCTAATCCATGTTTTGAGCATTATAAACTGGGTGGTTCGAGCCCAGAATGCTGATGGTATACTACGGGTATGACAAACCATTTAAGTTAGTAGCTAGTTTATAATAGCAATAAGGCACCTCGGGGCTTCCAGTAGAGCGCAGAACTGATCAGTCGCATCTTTTTAGCTCCGCTACAAATGAGAAATAAATCCTGAAATAAGTTCACCCTTAAGCTTAATGTACCAGGAAAGGCAGTAATAGTTTATGAGCTTCCAAAACCCACAATGCCGACAAAGAAGAGTCAGAACAAAAAGCCAGACTTAACGAGTGAAAGTTTAGAGTCTGAGGACGAAGGGGCCGTGCAAGCTTCATGTGCTAGTGGTGGAAGCAAGACTGAGGCGATAAACATGTGCAGTGCCGTTAGCTCCGAAGATAGCCTCAAGGCCATCAAAGACATTAATGATATCAAATTCGAAAATATACTGTCTGCTGTGGACAACGTTAAAAACGAAGTCAAAGAATGTGCTGGGCAAATCTCTCAGGCTGAGGTACGCATCTCTTGAACTGAAGACAACATTATAGCCCTGCAGGCAACGATCACCGCTCTTGAGGAAAAAGTTGAATCGCTTACCTCTAAACTAGTTGATTTGGAGGGCGGCCGGCAGGAGATTGAACTTGAGACTAGTACATCTCCGCGAAGGTGCTGAGGGGAGCGATGCTTGCTCATTCCTAGAGAGGTGGCTTCCTGAGGCTCTGGAGATGGTGCCACTCCGCTCTCCTTTGATCATTGAGATAGCTCATCGGATTTCTGGCCCCACGATCCGACCCCAACGCACCCCGATGGCTCTGATAATGAAGTTCTTAAACTATAAAGATAAGATGCGTATGGTGAATGCAGCCAGGGCGAAAGGGAGAGTACTCTACAAGAATCGCCAAGTCATGTTCTTCCCAGATCTCTCCATAGAAGTCCAAAAGCAGCAGAAACTCTTCGACAGTGTCAAGCAGCGGCTACGGGCTAAGGCTATCCGGTATGGAATCATCTTTCCAGCAGGCCTAAGGGTCTCCCAGCTGGGGCGGTGCAGTTTCTTGAGAAGCTAGGCCGGCAGAGGTGTGGAAGCGGAGCAACGCTGAAGAAGAGGCAATAGCAACGTAAAGTTAAACTTTGACCAATTTCTTTTGACATTTTTCAAACTGTTGCTTTCGGTTTGATCTAAAGAGTTAATTAAATTTTGATCCAGTTCACCGTGTTATAATGTATCTAGTAACATAGTAGCACTGTCTATTGAACTATAATAACAGGGCCCGTTTAAAAGCAAGCCTTATTATAATTGAATGTACCATGAAACTTTTCTTTTATGCATTGGAACATCCTGGTGCGGGTTTGTTTTCTTTAGGCCAATATGAGGCTAGATCACGGTGGTCCCATATTCTGGCTCACTCCTGGTATTTAGTTAGTTTTTTTGTTAAATGGTGAACACAATATGGTGCAATGACAAGTGGAGAGGCAGAAGGTGTAGTGATCTTCTTCTGTTGGCACTCCAAAAGGTCCCAGATACATCACAAATGGTCCTTTTGTTCGATAATGTCCTTCTTTATATCCATAAAAACTAAGTTTAGCTGGCGCGCTTCAGTCAATTATCCATCCAGTTTCCCTCCATCAAAATGCATACAAAATTAATCTCAAACGTTATTAATAAACTTTTCCAAACAACTCAAACAACGTTTATAATCAAACCTTAGGTACCCTAATACATAAATAAACGATCAAATTTAAGATGAAGAATCGTTATTGTCTTTACCGGAGAAAAATACCAAAGAACGCGCTCTCGTCCATGCGCATGGAAACACTACAGCCAAAATGGGAGCCACCTAGAAAAACAAAAATTTCTGGCAAATTTTTTCAAAAAACAGCCTGAAACTCTTTCTAAAGACTGTTGACATCTAGTGGAAGCCCTGGGAACTGCAATCTGGGAGGATTTCACCTTTGAAAAGCCATTGAAAACAGTGGTAGGCAGAATTTTTTTTTGGGGGGGGGGATGGTTTGTCCTCCAGGTTTCGCCTGCCATATCAGTTCTGTTATACTCACAGACATTATTTTAACAGTTTTAGAAACTTGAGAGTGTTTTCTATCCAAATCGTCCAATTATACCCATATCCTAGCTTCTGGGCCTGAGTAACAGGCAGTTTACTTTGGTTACGCTTTTCATCCGGACGTCAAAATACTGCCCCCTATCTCAAACAAGTTTTAAAGCGTCCTTTGTGTTTTTGTTTATGGTGGGAACGGAGGACTGTTGGTATATTAGGCTGATCCAATGTGCTCTTATGGGGCAAAGTTTTAGTTCAAGTGTCTCTGTTAAATTCGATGACTCATAGTGTTAAGGTTAAATTTACATCCTGGAACTGTAGGGGATTAGATAAAAACACCAAAATAAAACAGGTAATAAGTAGATTAAAACAACTTCAGGCGAAGATCATATTTTTGCAAGAATCACATCTATTATCTGGCGACGTTCCTAAGATACGCAAGAGGTGGCCTGGGCAGATCGTTGCAGCCTCATGTAGCTCCCATGCAAGGGGAGTTATTATTCTTATCCCTAAGTCCATATCAGATATTGCAAACAATTTGTGATCCCACCGGCAGATATATTATTATATGGGGTACCTTGCTGTCTGAGCCGTTGGATTTAATTAATGTGTATGGTCCCAACAAAGATGACTCTAAATTCTTTAATGATTTGTTTTTAAATCTTTCCACACTTCCAGGTAATTATATTGTTGCAGGGGACTTCAATTTCACTTTAGATCCTGTTAACGATCGCACCTCGGGTTCGAACGACTCCCACACCCAATCTTGGAAAACCATACAGAATTTTATGAAGGATTTAAATTTAGAGATTTGGAGAGAAATGAAACCAGATGATGTGGAATACTCCTGTTAATCTAGCACTCACCAGACCTATTCCTGAATCTACATTTGTTTTTTTTTATCTCAGCAGCCTTACGCTCTAAAAATTTAAGATTGCTTTTATGATAGCATTGTCATCTCTGACCATGCTCCAGCATCTCTTAAATATTTCGATTCTAATTTAGTAGGTGACCAACCTAAATGGCTCTTCCAACCAAAATGGCTTCAAGATACAAGTTTTACAGAATACATTGGACAGCAAATTGACCTATACTTTTCAATTGATACAACACAGACGTCAGCTTGTACTATAATATCTTATGCTTCACTGAGTCGTGGCTGAATGACGACACTATCAACATAGAGCTGGCTGGTTATACGCTGTACGGGCAGGATCGAATAGAGGTGTCTGATAAGACATGGGGCGGCGGACAATGTATTTTTGTAAATAACAGCTGGTGCATTATATCTATGGAAGTCTCGAGCTATTGCTCGCCTGAGGAAAAGTTTCTCATGACAAGCTGTAGACCACACTACCTACCTAGAGAGTTTCTGTATTTTCCGTAGCTGTTTACATACCACCACAGACTGAGGCTGGCACTAAGACAGCATTGAATGAGCTGTATTCCACCATAAGCAAACAAGAAAACGCTCACCCAGAGGCGGCTCTCCTAGTAGCCGGGGACTTCAGTGCAGGGAAACTTAAATCCGTTTTACCAAATTTCTATCAGCATGTTAAAATGTGCAACCAGAGGGGGAAAAAAACTCTGGACCGCCTATACTTCACACACAGAGACACATAGAAAGCTCTCCATCGCTGACCTTAATTCTATCCTCCTGATTCCTGCTTCCAAGCAAAAATTAAAGCAGGAAGCACAAGTGACTAGATCAATAAAAAAGTGGTCAGATGAATCAGATGCTAAGCTACAGGACTGTTTTGCTAGCACAGACTGGAATATGTTCCCGGGATTCCTTCGATGGCATTGAGGAGTACAGCACATCAGTCATTGGCTTCATCAATAAGTGCATTGATGACGTCGTCCACACAGTGACCGTACGTACATACCCCAAGCAGAAGCCATGGATTACAGGCAACATCTGCACTGAGCTAAAGGCTAGAACTGCCGCTTTCAAGGAGCGGGACTCTAAACCGGAAGCTTATAAGAAATCCCGCTATGCCTTCCTACGAACTATCAAACAGGCAAAGCGTCAATACAGGACTAAAATCGAATCGTACTACACCGGCTGTGGCAGGGCTTGCAAACCATTACAGACTACAAAGTGAAGCACAGCCGAGAGCTGCCCAGTGACACGAGCCCACCAGACAAGCTAAACTACACTACCGTTCAAAGGTTTGTGGTCACTTAGAAATGTCCTTGTTTTTGAAAGAAAAGCAAAAAAAATTGTCCATTAAAATAACATCAAATTGATCAGAAATACAGTATAGACATTGTTAATGTTGTAAATGACTATTGCAGCTAGAAACGGCAGATTTATGGAATATCTACATAGGCGTACAGAGGCCCATTATCAGCAACCATCACTCCTGTTCAAATGGCACGTGTTAGCTAATCCAAGTTAATAATTTTAAAAGGCCAATTGATCATTAGAAAACCATTTTGCAATTATGTTAGCACAGCTGAAAACTATTGTCCTGATTAAGCAGCAATAAAACTGGCCTTTAGACTAGTTGAGAATCTGGAGCATCAGCATTTGTGGGTTCGATTACAGGCTCAAATGGCCAGAAACAAAAAACTTTCTCCTGAAACTCGTCAGTCTATTCTTGTTCTGAGAAATTGCCAAGAAACTGAAGAGCTCGTACAACGCTGTGTATTACTCCTTTCACAGAACAGCGCAAACTGGCTCTAACCAGAATAGAAAGAGTGGGAGGCCCCGGCGCACAACTGAGAACGAGGTGTCGTGGAAAATTGCAAGATGATGTTATAATGCTTGTATTACATTATAATATTAGTTACATTCGACAGAATAGAGTATTGTGTGTGTTCCACTGGGGATGGGCCTCTATGAGATATAGCACTGACAGAGGAGATTTACGATGTCTTTGGGTAATGAAGCCTAAAGAGCATTCCAGATAGTAAAGGTAATGTTTTTGTGCTATACCGTACCAGGGTGAAACGGGTTCCAGTTTGGAGTAGGAGGGGGCCAGACACTGGTCTTTACAATGAGAACTGTTGACACAGCAGTAACTGTCTGCTATGTTTTATAGATATCTTTCATACAAATCTTAACCTTTGTGAACTGTTCCTAAGATCTGTGGTTCGTCATGTAAGTTCAGTGGGGTGTATCTTGGCTATAAAAGATCTTTGTATTTTTCTGTAGTCACTCTGAATGGTTCATTATAGATAGTGAATTGTTGAAAGTCAGGCTAAAGCTTAACGCTTATTAAAGATGTAGTTTAAGTATAGCACAACAGGAAGAAGCATAGCACAATTACAGCAGCCATGAAGGTTTTAAATGATACCATTGAAGCCCTTGACAAAAAACAGCACTGTGTCTCACTTTTTATAGATCTCTCTAAGGCTTTTGATACAGTTGATCATGATATACTAAGGCAGAGATTGTTGAGTGTAGGTCTTTCAGGGCATGCAGTTGCATGGTTTGCTAACTATCTGTCTGATAGAACTCAGTGCACTCAATTTGATGGGCTTATGTCTGTTAAATTGTCTGTCCTTAATGGTGTGCCCCAAGGCTCTGCACTTGGTCCTCTCTTATTCACTATTTATATAAATGATTTAGACAAAAATGTCCAAAATGCACAACTTCATTTTTATGCTGATGATACTGTTATTTACTGTTGTCCCTCGTCTCTTACAAAAGCTTTCCAGAACTTGCAAACTGCTTTTTATACTGTTCAACATACCTTGTGTCAATTGAAGCTTATCCTCAATAGTGACAAAACTAAACTAATGGTGTTTTCTAATGCAAAAAATAGACCTCTGAACCTTTCACCTATTACTACCTGTCAGGGCAAGGAGATTGAGGTTGTAACCGCATATAAATATCTTGGAATTCTAATTGATGACAGCCTCTCTTTTAAATTGCATATTCAACTTACAAAAAATTGAGGCTGAAATTGGGATTTTATTTTAGGAATAAGGCCTGTTTTTCTTTTGAAGTCAGGAGGCTACAGTTATACCTTTACTAGACTATGGGGATATTTTATATATGAACGCTTCCGCTCAGTGTTTGAGATCAATTGACACTCTTTACCATGGCACTGAGATTTATTTTAAACTGCAAAACCCTTACGCACCACTGCACTTTGTATACCAGGGTTGGCTGGCCTTCTCTAGTCACTCATAGGACTTTATCCTGCTAACTGTTCCAAATGTCCGAACTGAATTTGGTAAAAGGGCTTTTATGTACTCTGTGCCATCGTCTTGGAACACCTTAAAATACTTTTAAACTGGAAGAACTTGTCCCGATTTTGTGTTTTTAAATCACTAATGAAGGATTTTGAGGCTGATTCCCTGACCTGTCAATGTTTTTAATTTGCTCTGTTTGATTTTGTTATACTCTTGTGAATTCAATGGTTTTTACTAGATTACTTGTTTTTCCATGTCTGTCTGTAATTTTTGTAATGACTTGCTGCCTATCTTGGCCAGGACGCTCTTGAAAAAGAGTTTTAAAATCTCAATGAGCCCTTCCTGGTTAAATAAATTAAATTAAATATAACTCTGACTTGTGTGTAGTTTAACTCTCCTCAATTGGTAAAGCAGAAAGATAACTCCACAGAGGACAAGTACGTTAGGGTCTAGTTTGAGAAAGACGCCTCACAAGAACTCAACTGGCAGCTTCATTAAATAGTACCCGCAAAACACCAGGCTCAACGTCAACACTGAAGAGGCGACTCCGGGATGTTGGCCTTCTAGGCAGAGTTGCAAAGAAACCCATCAGACTGGCCAATAAAAAGAAAAGATTACGATAAGCAAAAGAACACAGAAACTATGTAGAAGGCCAGCGTCACAGAGTCAAAGTGACAGAGCTGGAGGGGGATCTGCAGAGAAGAATGGGAGAAAAGCCCCGTTAATACTGGTATGCCACGCTTGTCAAGTCATACAAGACTAGAGACTGTAGTGGCTGCTTCAAAGTACTGAGTAAAGGGTCTGAAAACTGAATAGCTATGCAAGTGTCATATCAATTTCATTTTTAATACATATGCAACAGAGTCTAAACCCGTTTCCGCTTTGTCATTATGCTTTGTGTTGGATGCATGAGCCTTTATAAAACGTATGTTGTCCATCATGTCCTGTGAATCATTGGGTGTGACTGACCGAGGGTTATATTTCTCAACCTTGTGCTATTGTCACAAAACGTGTCCATCTAAGATTTGTTCATCTGGCAACAAGATGGAAGTAAATAACCACATGTAGATGTAACAAACCATTTCTTTATTTAGTTCAACTGTTGCATAGAGTTTACAAACCATTTTAATACTACATTTTCAAAACAGAAGTTATTTTATTAGTGTGGGAATGCATAAAGTTAGAAAATTATTAGTTGGATTCTTGTTTATGATATTCAGAGGTTGACCAGCATTAGTAATACCAATGTGAATCATTGGGTGTGACTGACTGACAGGGTTATATTTCTCAAAATTGTGCTATTTGTCACAAAACGTGTCCATCTAAGATTTGTTCATCTGGCAACAAGATGAAGTAAATAACCACATGTAGATGTAACAAACCATTTCTTTATTTAGTTCAACTGTTGCATAGAGTTTACAAACCATTTCTTTATTTAGTTCAACTGTTGCATAGAGTTTACAAACCATTTTAATACTACATTTTCAAAACAGAAGTTATTTTATTGGTGTGGGAATGCATAAAGTTAGAAAATTATTAGTTGGATTCTTGTTTATGATATTCAGAGGTTGACCAGCATTAGTAATACATAACACTAGTTATAGGGAAGACTAGACCAAGTCTTCTCTCCTTTAGGTCTTTACGGCTGGCAGACATTCTTGATCAACTGGCTCGCTCCCATCCAGGGGCGGCTCCACACCTCAAAGATGCACTGGTAGGTCTGAGGAAACAGGAAGCAACACGAGTTGGTATGATCACACCCCTTCAGCAGCATAACACCTGACAAAAGGTTTGTTGGACATTGCAGTCTACTGCCTGAGCTACAAATCACATTACATCATAAACAAATTTATTATTTGTAGAGTAGTCAGGCAAAATGTACCCACAATGAATCATGGTTTTGATGCTCTCAAACACTGCCAACAGACATTAATCTCTAGAAATGTCACCTGAAACTTCCCTTTGCAAACAAAGCAATTTGTAAAAAAAACAATACTGAACCAATAGTGAAATGGGTAACACGTTAAAAGTAGGATTTACTAACAGTTTATAAGTAGTTTATTGGTTACCAATGTGATCCCTGTTGGTAACAGGTTATAAACTAAAAATGGACCATTCTTAAGCTGTACATATAGGAAGCACTGAGCTGAAGTGCCAGTGTTAACACAAACAGATCTGGGACCAGACTAGCCTTGTGGTCCTTACCTCAGCTGGGGCCGGATGCACAGCGCAGTCCTTCACGCCTCCCTTCCTGCACAGGGTCCTGGCCATCTGCACTGTGAAGATGTACTTCATCCCAGCTACCACCTGTAAGCAGAGGATGGTCAGCATGTCAGACCACAGACATAGAGATCCCCCATCTTGAATGAGGAACCTGTTCTAGTGATTCTATTTCTATGGCTAGAACTGAACTACTAAAAAACAGTGCAGATGACTGCATGGGTTAAAAATGAGTCTCCTGCATAATGTCAGGTGAGCATTGTTCACTGAGCCAGAGGGTACATAGGGCAAATGGGCATCTTATAATCACATGAGTCCTAGCGACAATAGGCTCCCATTGTCTCCACTCATCACCAACTATGTAAGGGATCAACGAGGGGCTATGCGTTCTATGGAAAACAATGACCGACGTGGAAGGCGACACTATAGCGGAGTGGAACTGACCTTGACCGGAGTTTATTTTCCAGAGAATGGATAGAACCCTGAGTTGATTATTCCTTTTACATCAAAGCTATAATTTACCACAACAAGTGTGTTCACCATCCAGCGAAGTAGCCAGCAAGTTGACTAGACGGCTACAGTAGTTGCCGTGGTAACCCAACAAACAGACTTTAGCTAACCATCAAACCTAGCTTGCTATTATGAAAACCAAATTCAACAAGACCAATACTGTTTTCAATTTTGCGTTCAAAAGTCGCTCAAAATAAAATTAAACTATAGCAATTTAATTTTATGGTTCAAACATACCCTGCGTTATAGGGAATTATACAAACGGGTGGGTCTAATACTGGATAAACCGCATTCTAGACATTATTTATTCCACAAATTAGCACCAGCTAAAGGTAGGACGTTGACATTTAATCTGTTCCATCTGACTGCGCAATCCACTTTCTCCAATCCCCTTTCTCGTAAACCCAGCCAGGCACTTTATAAACTTGATCCACTGTAAAAATCTCCCATTTCTTTTAGATCGGCATTTGATTTTCAACAGCTGAAATTTGTATAAACATTGCTGTCTGTCTCTAGCATCCGGAAGAGAGTTTCTCAGCCAGTCGAAATCATGAAGCAGCTGGTGTAAAGAGTGTTGCTTCTGTCCCTCTCCTCACCCCTACCTGGGCTCGAACCAGGGACCCTGTGCACACAACAACTGCCTCCCACAAAGCATCGTTACCTTTCGCTCCACAAAAACCACTTCAAGGTCTCAGAGCAATTAACGACACCGATTGAGTCACTATTAGCGCGCACCTCGCTAACCATTTCACACCGGTTACACTGGCATACTTTTTAATGGATATATAATAGAAACACAGGTCAAATTAAATGCAGCTAGTTCGCTGCCTTCACAGCTTCGATTTGAAGTGATTGTGTTAGCTAGTTCCTCTGAACAACAATGTCCTGACAAGAGAGCACATCACCTATGCCAGGTGAAATCGCACAGCACTATAGCTCATTATTATTTAAGTGTGTATCCAAATTCAATGTCACAAGAAAATGTAAAGGCAAATCGTTTGCTCTTATTCTGTATTCATTGTTTGACGTGACTAATTTAGCCATAGTTGGCAAACAAGCAAGCAGGGGATAAGAACGTTACCAACTAGTATTGCAATGGAACATTTTGAACGAAAGACCAGCCGGCTTGGGTAGCAACCTTAGACTTGTCGGGACTACATCTTGTGAAATAGTATGAATAATCAAAATAAGTTATGAAAATATGTCAATCAATATTTGAATATGTTAGTAACCCGTTGTATACAAGAGATAACGTCCTCTAAACCGGTGTTAAGGATATATTGGCACGGTTTCCCGGTCCTCGACTTCCTCTCAGGTCTAACACCTGTGCCAATATCCAAACACAGCTTTCTCGGGCAAAATGTAAAATTCCTGTCAGGTGTGATCGAGGCGTAAAGTTAGTTAGCTTGCTTCTTCCAGACACTAATGAGAGAACATCTGATCATTCCACTTGCACAGGCTGAGCTGGTTAGGCTGTTATCTGGAGCGTTGGTGACCAACTGTGCTGCTGGCAACAATTTAATTACGTTTTTGGCCGACGTTAACTGACACCGGTCAATTTCGACATATGATTTTACGAATTCACATCATTAGTTATTCTGCCTCTGGCACACATACGAGATTGTCCTGAAATCAGAGTAGATAGCCAGAGTGAATTTAGGTATTGAACAGCGGAATGAAAAACAAGAAAACTACGCTACACAACGAACGATCAACATTGACGTCATTCAACTAATGAAAGGGTCTATAAAAAGGGACTGACCTGTTCCTGAGCCTTGACAACTTTAGCCACCTGCCAAACATACATGTCGTTTGTTCTCTTGTTGTTTTCGGCCACCGCGAACTGCAGCGCGTCTCTGGTAGCGGGGTCGTTCATATCTGCGTCCACGACGCCCCCCGGTATCCCATCGGCGCTCGTCACGATGAATGCCACCGCGAGCAAAGGAACGACGATCTTCCAATTCATGAGCATTTTTCCCGTCTGATCTCGGTCTTTATTGCAACTCCGATCGTATCAAGTAACGTTACACCACAACAAATCCTCGCCTCCGACGACTTTTATATAAACGCGGTGACGTCACTTCTGCTTGATGAGGGGTGGGGCTTAATTATTAGTGGAATCAATATCAAATCAAATTTATTTATAAAGCCCTTCTTACATCAGCTGATATCTCAAAGTGCTGTACAGAAACCCAGCCTAAAACCCCAAACAGCAAGCAATGCAGGTGTAGAAGCAATATCAACACAAAAGCGACCGCCTCTATCACACCGACAATGAACTTTGCGCAATTTGTGCAAAATGGGACGCATGCGTGCAACAGTTAAACGTTCACCTTCTGTTACTACTTCTGTCAAGCCATTTAACACCTACAATTCGTTGCAAAAGTTCGATAAATCCAACGTGTGCACCACAGAACGAATTGCCTCTGCAACCCAATGCTGGAATGCAAACGCATTGGAAATGAATGTAGATAACTAGAGTTGGCCGTTTTGCAGAGCGGCTTACCCCGTTGATTTGCTTGGTTGTAGGCTAAGCTAAATAATTCATTATGGAAAAATATTATGAAACGTAATGAGAACCTGCACACCAATGGCTGTCAAAACTCTAAATCTCTGTAAGTGACACTAAACTAAATAGGACTAGGCTTTATTGGCTTTAGGGATGATTGGCTATTTATACAGTCTAGCATTAAGCCTACTGTTAGACGTTCCCAGTGGATTGGGGGGGGTGGTCAAACTCATTCCACCGAGGGCGGAGTGTCTGCCGCTTTTGTATTTCTTCTTTCGATTAAGACCTAGACAACATGGTGAGGGTAGTTCCTTACTAATTAGTGACCTTAATTCATCAATCAAGGACAAGTGTAACAGTATAACTTTAAACCGTCCCCTCGCCCCGACACGGGCGCGAACCAGGGACCCTCTGCACACATCAACAACGGTTGCCCACGAAGCACGGTCGTTACCCATCGCTCCACAAAAGCCACGGCCCTTGCAGAGCAAGGGGCAACACTACATATTGGTTTCAGAGCAAGTGACGTAACTGATTGAAATGCTACTAGCGCGTACCCGCTAACTAGCTAGCCATTTCACATCCGTTACACTCACCCCCCTTTCAACCTCCTCCTTTTCCGCAGCAACCAGTGATCCGGGTCAACAGCATCAATGTAACAGTATAACTTTACGGCGTCCCCTCGCCCCGACACGGGCGCGAACCAGGGACCCTCTGCACACATCAACAACGGTCGCCCACGAAGCATCGTTACCCATCGCTCCACAAAGGCCACGGCCCTTGCAGAGCAAGGGGCAACACTACATATTGGTTTCAGAGCAAGTGACGTAACTGATTGAAATGCTACTAGCGCGTACCCGCTAACTAGCTAGCCATTTCACATCCGTTACACAAGGTTAGAGCGAAGACACTCTGCCCTCCTTGGAATGAGTTTTACATGGGGCTACGCTATATTCGTGATTTGACTTTTGTGCTTGTTATTTAGCCTATGGTGACTGGCCTCAAGTTATTGATGATACAAACCTGAGAAATGAAATTAGAATTAAGAATTGTATTTTCTTATCATCCTGGTCATAATGTCAATCGTCTAGTGAAATGGTGCTTTCAAGTCAACTGGCAACTCGGGGGGAAAAACGAGGTCAAATCATGACGTCAGTGGTCTGATTTTCAAATCGTAAAGTCTGAGTTTGAGAAAGGTGCGCTGCGCAGTGTCCCGACTTCGAATTCCAAGTTGGATTACCGTTCAAAAAGATTTTCCCAGCTGGAACTCGTTTGTCCCGAGTTCCCAGTTGACTTGAAAGCACTGAAGTCGGAGATTTCCGAGTTCAGCTGATTTGAATGCCGCAAACGTCCAGACTTCGGTCAATGACGCACAGGCAGGAGCGCACATTGGAACTGCATTACTCTTGAGTAACCATGCAGACAATTGAAGTTCTGAAGTGAGTACTTTTTTATGTGGATAAATAGGGCGTATTTAATCAAACCATTGCGTAAGAGTATATTCATAGCCTATAGATGTGGTTAAGACTAAAGAGGTCAATGGAACGCAGCCAGTCGGGATAGAAGAAGGACTGCGGTTTGGCGGCGCACGTTGAACAAACAAAGTGGATATTCGTCAAATCGTGATCGATATATTGTAACAGGCCCACACTTTGGTTACTGTTGATAAAACAAGTTTACTGGAGAACTGAGACGAAGTAGAGACTCTGGACAGGGTGGATTAGGTTTAATTAAAAGCAATTTATTCAGAGGTAAAAATATCTGAAATAGCGTGCACGGACCCTTTCATCAAGCTCAAATGGAACTCTCTGAAAGAAGCCCAGATAACAGAGTGCATATACATTTTATACAGTACAGAAAGTAGGTTGAGTCTGGAAGTTCTGGTCCTCTGGTTGGTTCTGATGAGTTGGGCGAGGTCTCCTTCAGGCCAGTATCACTGTCCCATTGGCTCTGAGTAGAGTTCTTTGTCTTCAGAAATGTTCAGCTAAAACAGGAGATTAGGTGTGTGCGTAGATGTTCCTATTTTGACATTTCTGTGTGTCTCTGTAAAATGTTCAGACTGAAGAGGAGTTTTTGTGTGTGCGTAGATGTTCCTGTCTTATCTGTGTTTATGAAAGGTTTACGTCAGCCCTCTGTCCTTGGGTATGTGTGTGTCTCAGTTTCTCGTGATCTGCAGTACCAGGCACCCCTTTTCTTATCAGTCTTTATGAAAAGGCCTGTGACAGCCATCTGTCTCTGGGTGTGTGTGGGTCTCAGTTTCTCGTGATATGCAGTACCAGGCACCCCTTTTCTTATCAGTCTTTATGAAAAGGCCTGTGACAGCCATCTGTCTCTGGGTGTGTGTGGGTCTCCGTATCTGCTATGAGTTTGTGAGAAACCCTGTTTGGAAAGAAGTTAGTTATAACAATGTATTAGCAAATATGCTTGTGTTATAATAAATGATATTTATTACATTACCAATGTTCGATTTTGGATATATTTGGCTGTTTTCGATGTTTAACATTTAGAAATCGTCCCTTTTCAGGTTTAGAAGAAGTGACCACAAAATGCTAACTCCCATTTGTAGAAACTGGTAGCATAGCTAGGATAGAGAAATCTGGGTCTGGAGGCATGTCGTTTTTAAAGGTGCACATGCAGAAATCGCTTCGCCATTTTCTGGTTGCAAAAATTCTAATAGTTCGCCTAATGTCAGTTTTATTTGACTACAAGCAAGTATGGTACGATGATATTCTACACTATTTAAACAGTTGTGAAATATATTTTCCATTACCACATATAGTAATATCAGCTGCTTGAACCTTGTGTACAAAACACAAAGTAAAAAGATGCATAGAAATGTCGCACATAGAACATATCTACTGCTTCTTAGACTTGCTTTCATTGAGAATGACAGATGTTGGGTTGCCCAAAAAGTGATGTTTTGCAGCTTTAACTGTAATGCAGTTGATTGGTGATGACGACACGAAAATATATTAGGGTTGACATCCATACAAGCATTTTATTAAGATTTTTACCTCTGAAATACCTAAAAGTAGGTTTGGGAGGTTGAATGAAATAGTTAAATTCCCATGTGCCAAAATAAAAAACAAGTTAAATGGGTTTCCATCGCATTTTCAACTACTGATAGTTTTGTAAGAAGAAATGTTTTGCTATATAGCGGATCTCTGGTTTTGGCAACAGGCCGTAGATATTTTTACATTTACATTTAAGTCATTTAGCAGACGCTCTTATCCAGAGCGACTTACAAATTGGGTTGTGCTTTTAGATGGTTGAAAGCGTAGTGACAACACATTAGAAATTCAACTAACTTTTATCTTTTTGAGTGGGTATAGGTTGTAATCTCATTGATCAATGTCTCAACTAAATATTACCCAATTATCCATGTTGAAATGACGTTGTTTGCCCAGTGAGTTATGGCTGAGTATCTTTTAATTTCATGTGAAAATCAAGGGAACATGTAACTTTGTATGACCACAACAGGCCTAACACAGGTGGTCTTCTTCCTCCTCCTCCATCATCATCTTCCTCCTCTACAGGACTTGTATGACCGTATTGACAGGACCCGGTACACTGAACCCCTGGAGGATGCAGGTTTCCAGTACGGCTTCAACTCTACCTACCTGAAGAAGGTGGTCTCCCACTGGAGGCATCAATTTAACTGGAAGAAGCAGATTGCAATACTTAACAAGTACCCTCAATTCAAAACCAATATCGAGGGTTAGTAGGCCTTGATGATCACATCATGATCTTTATAGTGCCAGTTTCTGTCTCTCACTCTGTTTGGAAATTTGTCAGGCATAATCATTAAAGTCATTTTTTTTTAAATGTTGATATAAAGAATAAGGCCTTTTATAAAAGGCTCATACATGCTTATAACAAGTTCCCCCAATGTTTTACCCACTGCTCCCCATTCTCTAACCCCTGATTCCTCTTCCTTCAGGATTAGATGTACACTTCATCCATGTGCGTCCACCTCACCGTGAGGGTCAGAGGGTGTTGCCTCTAATGCTGGTGCATGGCTGGCCTGGCTCTGTCTATGAGTTCTATAGGATCCTGCCTTTACTCACTGACTCGCTGGACAGTCTGGCTTTCGAGGTCATCTGCCCCTCCATCCCAGGATATGGCTTCTCCGAGGCCCCTCGTAAGCAAGGTGAGGACTCGCATATGGGGCATAAGCATTCTCTAAAGCAGGGGTGTCAAACTCATTCTGCCGCCGGGGCCGCTTTCGGTCTTCAACGAGGTCCAAACGGCTGCACTGAAAATGTGTTATATATATATATATATCCTCGCCGTCAATAACTGACTGCCTAGCTTTCATTTTGGTGAATATTCGCGAGCTGGACACAGTCAAGAAACTGTGTATATATATACACTGCTCAAAAAAATAAAGGGAACACTAAAATAACACATCCTAGATCTGAATGAATGAACTATTCTTATTAAATACTTTTTTCTTTACATAGTTGAATGTGCTGACAACAAAATCACACAAAAATTATCAATGGAAATCAAATTTATCAACCCATGGAGGTCTGGATTTGGAAGTGGAAAACCACACTACAGGCTGATCCAACTTTGATGTAATGTCCTTAAAACAAGTCAAAATGAGGCTCAGTAGTGTGTGTGGCCTCCACGTGTCTGTATGACCTCCCGACAACGCCTGGGCATGCTCCTGATGAGGTGGCGGATGGTCTCCTGAGGGATCTCCTCCCAGACCTAGACTAAAGCATCCACCAACTCCTGGACAGTCTGTGGTGCAACGTGGCGTTGGTGGATGGAGCGAGACATGATGTCCCAGATGTGCTCAATTGGATTCAGGTCTGGGGAACGGGCGGGCCAGTCCATAGCATCAATGCCTTCCTCTTGCAGGAACTGCTGACACACTCCAGCCACATGAGGTCTTGCATTAGGAGGAACCCAGGGCCAACCGCACCAGCATATGGTCTCACAAGGGGTCTGAGGATCTCATCTCGGTACCTAATGGCAGTCAGGCTACCTCTGGCGAGCCCATGGAGGGCTGTGCGGCCCCACAAAGAAATGCCACCCCACACCATGACTGACCCACCGCCAAACCGGTCATGCTGGAGGATGTTGCAGGCAGCAGAACATTCTCCACGGCGTCTCCAGACTGTCACGTCTGTCACATGTGCTCATGTGCTCAGTGTGAACCTGCTTTCATCTGTGAAGAGCACAGGGCGCCAGTGGCGAATTTGCCAATCTTGGTGTTCTCTGGCAAATGCCAAACGTCCTGCACGGTGTTGGGCTGTAAGAACAACCCCCACCTGTGGACGTTGGGCCCTCATACCACCCTCATGGAGTCTGTTTCTGACCGTTTGAGCAGACACATGCACATTTGTGGCCTGCTGGAGGTCATTTTGCAGGGCTTTGGCAGTGCTCCTCCTGCTCCTTCTTGCACAAAGGCGGAGGTAGCGGTCCTGCTGCTGGGTTGTTGCCCTCCTACGGCCTCCTCCACGTCTCCTGATGTACTGGCCTGTCTCCTGGTAGCGCCTCCCTGCTCTGGACACTACGCTGATAGACACAGCAAACCTTCTTGCCACAGCTCGCATTGATGTGCCATCCTGGATGAGCTGCACTACCTGAGCCACTTGTGTGGGTTGTAGACTCCGTCTCATGCTACCACTAGAGTGAAAGCACCGCCAGCATTCAAAAGTGACCAAAACATCAGCCAGGAAGCACAGGAACTGAGAAGTGGTCTGTGGTCACCACCTGCAGAATCACTCCTTTTTTGGGGGTGTCTTGCTAATTGCCTATAATTTCCACCTTTTGTCTATTCCATTTGCACAACAGCATGTGAAATTTATTGTCAATCAGTGTTGCTTGCTAAGTGGACAGTTTGATTTCACAGAAGTGTGATTGACTTGGAGTTACATTGTGTTGTTTAAGTGTTCCCTTTATTTTTTTGAGCAGTGTATTTTTATAAAGGTATATGCGACCAACATATGCATATCTGTATTCCCAGCAGTGTGAATTCCATATTTTAGGGCTTAGTGAATTTATTTAAACTGATTTCCCTTTTATGAACTGTAACTCAGTAAAATCTTGGAAATTGTTGCATTTTGTGTTTTTGTTCAGTGTAGGTCCATTATCATTTCTACGCAGTTGTGATTTGGTGTTAGTAATTTTAAAGTATATCGAGTTTGTCCAACCCTTCGCTGGCCAGATTAGACGGGGGCTGTAAGTTTGACACCCCAATTCTAAAGAACTGATGGCATAGACCAGTTTTTGCAAACGGCCAAACGTTCTGTCACATTGTTTGTTGCAAGAATTTGAGCTGGACATATCCATATGTCCTGCTAAGTGACTTGTTATGTATCTCTATCTCGTTATATCATAACTCCACACCACAGTAATACAGGGTTAGGTTACAATAACCCCATCATGACAGGCTGGGGGTTTTGTAGAACCTAGAATAGCAATAAATATCCCACTAATACTGTTTTTCTCCTTTTTTTATTACTCAAGCAAGGAGATTCAAGGTTTTGTTTTATTTTCTGATTGTGGTAATTCATCTTTTTGGCTTTTTAACCCAGCCCTATTTAGTAAAGTTACTATTAGTTCACTATACTAGGAATAGATGAGTTAAGGGCTATGGTTGTCAGGACCCGGTGTGAGAAACAGTCACTAATAGTCGGCAGAACCCAGAAGATGAGGCAGACACAGCAGTACTAGAGACGGTGGTTTAATCAAGGTAAAAGATCTTCAGGCAAAAAATATAAATCCACAACGTCAAAAGTAAAGCCAAGAGAAAAAATGGATATCCTCCAAAATACAATGAAAATCCACAAAGTGGTAAGAACAGCAGGGAAAAACAAACCTCAAAAGACTAATCAAAAATAAACAAGAACAAAACCAGAGTACCTCTGGAAAATCCAACAAGAGAAATGTATGTTCACAGCATGGCTGGGGCTGGGTGCTAACATACAAACACAGAGCAAAGAACTGAGGGACACTAATGGTTTAAATACCTACAAGGAAATGAGGCACAGGTGAAAATGATAACTAGAAGGGAAAATAAACAAAAGGTTCAAAAAGGCGCAATGGGGACATCTAGTGACCAAAACCTGAATAGTCCTGGCCAAAACCTGACAATGGTCTTCTGTGGTGTCATACTAATGTATCTGCTCTTCTTCTGTGGTGTTCCTCCCTGCAGGGTTTAACTCTCTGGCTGCAGCGAGGGTCTTCCACAAGCTGATGGAGCGTCTGGGTTTCTCAGAGTATTATCTGCAGGGAGGAGACTGGGGCTCACTCATCACTACTAACATGGCCCAGATGAAGCCAGAGTAAGAACAATTCTCCTCTTATTGAGATAAGTGCACTTGCACATTCCCCGTCATGGATTTTAAAGCATATAATTGATGTAAGCATTGGCTGGAGTGAGTTGCCAGCAGTGTCTAATCCATGAGGGGGAAAAGTGTGCACCTGTACTCTTTGGAAGAAGGGTTTAAAACCAGGAAGCAGCATAAGAACTGCAGAGTGGCGCAGCGGTCTAAAGCACCGCATCTCAGTGCTAAAGGCTTCACTACAACCACCCTGGTTCAGCGGTCTAAAGCACCGCATCTCAGTGCTAAAGGCATCACTACAACCACCCTGGTTCAGCGGTCTAAAGCACCGCATCTCAGTGCTAAAGGCTTCACTACAACCACCCTGGTTCAGCGGTCTAAAGCACCGCATCTCAGTGCTAAAGGCGTCACTACAACCACCCTGGTTCAGCTGTCTAATGCACCGCATCTCAGTGCTAAAGGCGTCACTACAACCTCCCTGGTTCAGCGGTCTAAAGCACCGCATCTCAGTGCTAAAGGCGTCACTACAACCACCCTGGTTCAGCGGTCTAAAGCACCGCATCTCAGTGCTAAAGGCGTCACTACAACCACCCTGGTTCAGCGGTCTAAAGCACCGCATCTCAGTGCTAAAGGCGTCACTACAACCACCCTGGTTCAGCGGTCTAAAGCACCGCATCTCAGTGCTAAAGGCGTCACTACAACCACCCTGGTTCAGCGGTCTAAAGCACCGCATCTGTGCTAAAGGCGTCACTACAACCACCCTGGTTCAGCGGTCTAAAGCACCACATCTCAGTGCTAAAGGCGTCACTACAACCACCCTGGTTCAGCAGTCTAAAGCACCGCATCTCAGTGCTAAAGGCTTCACTACAACCACCCTGGTTCAGCGGTCTAAAGCACCGCATCTCAGTGCTAAAGGCTTCACTACAACCACCCTGGTTCAGTGGTCTAAAGCACCGCATCTCAGTGCTAAAGGCTTCACTACAACCACCCTGGTTCAGCGGTCTAAAGCACCGCATCTCAGTGCTAAAGGCGTCACTACAACCACCCTGGTTCAGCGGTCTAAAGCACCGCATCTCAGTGCTAAAGGCTTCACTACAACCACCCTGGTTCAGCGGTCTAAAGCACCGCATCTCAGTGCTAAAGGCGTCACTACAACCACCCTGGTTCAGCGGTCTAAAGCACCGCATCTCAGTGCTAAAGGCGTCACTACAACCACCCTGGTTCAGCGGTCTAAAGCACCGCATCTCAGTGCTAAAGGCTTGACTACAACCACCCTGGTTCAGCGGTCTAAAGCACCGCATCTCAGTGCTAAAGGCGTCACTACAACCACCCTGGTTCGATTCCAGGCTGTATCACAACCGGTCGTGATTGGGAGTCCGATAGGGCGGTGGACAATTGGCCCAGCGTCGTCCGGGTTTGGCTGGGGAGGCCGTCCCCTGTAAATAAGAATGTGTTCTTAACTGACTTAATTTTAAAAAATAACAGACAGCCGGCCCCAATTCTCTCTCTAGTCCTTCCCCTTGGAACTCAAACCCTTTTGATATTTGTTGATCTGTTAGTGGGAACAATATGGTGGAATTGCCACCATTACACTGATTGTACCTATCCAGAACTGTCATATCTGCAAATATGGAAGGGTTAGGGTGGCGTATCCCAATCTCTCTCCCGGGGACTCCCAAGGTGTTCACATTTGGGTGTTTGCTGTACAGCACTACACAGCTGATTTAACTCATCAAGTTTGAGTATTTTAATTTAGAGCAAAGAAAAACACAACGTGTCCCCCTTGTGGTCCCCAGGACTGAGTTTGGGAAACGCTAGGTCACGGGGACATTTAGTGTACACAGAATAACATGTCTTCAGAACATCAACACTGTAACCATCAAGCAGAAAGATTTGTCTGTTGGATGACCACACTCTTTATCTTCTCTTCCTGTGCTACTGTGTAGGTGTGTGAAGGGTCTCCACCTCAACATGTTAACTAGCAAACTGAGGGGGTTCGGTGTCCTGTTTTCCATCCTGATTGGCCGCTACGTGCCCTGGCTGGTTGGGTTCACCAGGGAAGATGTCAGAAGGTTGTTTGGTTCAGTAGGTTTCATGGAAAGGAACATCTATGAGATCATCAGAGAGACTGGCTACCTGCACATCCAGGGCACCAAGCCAGACTCCGCTGGTGAGAATGTCACAGCTTTATTTTACCTGATATATCACCTGACGTTTTGATGACCCACAACTCCCAGGCTTGTTGTTTGAGCATGAGACTGAATGGACTGCTTTGTTGGTCAGTTTTTACCATCGGTCTGTAGTACTCCTAACACCACCACACACACCTGGTGATATGCTTGATCCAGATTTGCTGCAGCTCGCTGTCCCCCTGATGGCTGAATCTTTAACCTGACGATTTATATCTGGTACTGTCACCAAGGTTTGGAAGACGGCCCATGTACTCCAACCTTCAAAGGTGGTGACCATTGTGCCCTAAATCATTATTGGCCTATTTCTAAACTTTCTTGCCTAGCTAAAGTATTAGAATCCTTGATTAAATCTCAGCTAAGATCTTTTGTGTCTTTGAAATGTATTTTAAAATGAAATAAGTCTGTTTAGACCAGGTCATAGCACTATCTCTTCTGCATCCCTAGTTATAAATGATGTGGTTAACTGTCTGGATGAAAGGCAACATGGTGCTGCCCTCTTCAATGACATGTCAAAGGCTTTTGATACTGTTGATCACTCACAGCTAATTCAGAGGCTTTCCTCAGTTGTCCTAGACCAGGCTGCATGTAACGGGTTAAAACATTACTTGACAGAACTTAATATTTTACTACACCGGCATAAGGCAGGGCTTGCAGACCTATTATGGACTACAAAGGGAAGCACAGCCGCGAGTTGCCCAGTGACACGAGCCTAACAGGGGAACTTAATGACTTCTCTGCACGCGTCGAGGCAAGCAACGCTGAAGCATGCATGAGAGCACTAGCTGTTCTGGACGACTGTGTGATCATGCTATCCGTAGCCGATGTGGGTAAGCTCTTTTAAACAGGTCAACATACCAGGATGTGTACTCCGAGCATGCGCTGACCAACTGGCAAGTGTCTTCACTGACATTTTTAACCTGTCCCTGACCGAGTCTGTAATACCAACATGTTTCAAGCAGACCACCATAGTTCCTGTGCCCGAGACACCAAGGTAACCTGCCTAAATGACTACCGAAGCGTCGCACTCGCGCCTGTAGCCATGAAGGCTGCTCATGGCTCACATCAACACCATTATCATTATCCCAGAAACCCTAGACCCAGATCCACAGATGACGCAATCTCTATTGCACTCCACACGGCACTTTCCTACCTGGACAAAAGGAACACCTACATGAGAATGCTATTCATTGACTACAGCTCAGCGTTCAACATAGTGCCCTCAAAGCTCATCATTAAGCTAAGGACCCTGGGACTAAACGGCTCCCTCTGCAACTTGATCCCGGACATCTTGACGGGCGCCCCCCAGGTGGTAAGGATAAGCAACATTACATCTGCCACGTTGATCCTCAAGATGGGGGCCCCTCAGGGGTGCATGCTCAGTCACCTCCTGTACTCCCTGTTCACCCATGACTGCATGGCCAAGCACGACTCAACACCATCAAGTTTGCTAACGACACAATAGCGGTAGGCCTGATCATTGACAACGATGTGACAGCCTATAGGGAGGTCAGAGACAACAACCTCTCCCTCAATGTGATCAAGACAAAGGAGATGATCGTGGACTACAGGAAAAGGAGGGCTGAGCACACCCCCATTCTCATCGACGGTGTTGTAATGGAGCTGGTTGAGAGCTTCAAACTACCATGGTCCAAACGCACCAAGACAGCTGTGAAGAGGGCACGACAATTACCATTCCCCCTCAGGAGACTGAAAAGATTGATGGTGCTGATGTGAGCCATGAACAGCCTTTCAAAGCACTTCATGGTTACAGATGTGAGTGCTACGGGTCGTTAGTCATTTATGCAGGTTACCTTGGCTGTTCTTGGGCACAGGGACTATGGTGGTCTGCTTGAAACGTGTAGGTATTACAGACTCTGTCAGGGACAGGTTAAAAATGTCAGTGAAGACACTTGCCGGTTGGTCAGCGCATGCTCGGAGTACACATCCTGGTAGTCCGTCTGGCTCTGCGGCCTTGTGAATGTTTACCTGTTTTTAAATGTCGTACTCACATCGGCAACTGAGAGCATGATCACACAGTCGTCTGGAACACAGTCGCAAAGAATGTGTAAAGTTAGGTTAAATATAAAACTGGAATTTTTCCAATACGCCTACTGTTCTAAACCCCACATCAATGTTATAGAAAACAAATTGAAAATATAGATATGAAAAAACATACCGTAGCTGGTCCTCTGGAACAGCTGGTGCTCTCATGCAGATTTTTGTTCCACAAATAATGTCTAAGAACTATCTTCAAAATGTTTTTCCATTTTATGTTTTGGTGCCTCTAGGGCAATTCAGAAAGCTGAGTGATGACCTTATTACCAATGAATGTGTTTTTTATGATCTTGTTTTTCTTTCTTTATTTATATTTTGTGTGTATTTCAGGGCTGTAAAAGAGACCATGGTTTCAGTGTGACTCCCTGGTAAAATAAAAAAAATGCACGGACACACAGACCTCTGATAGTTTAGCTGTAGTAGTCGTTCTAATCATATTGTGAAATGTCTCCCCCTGCAGGTTGTGGACTGAATGACTCTCCAGTAGGCCTGGCTGCTTACATACTGGAGAAGTTTTCCACCTGGACTGACTTCAACAACAGGGACTTGGAAGATGGGGGGCTGGAGAGGTACAAGCTACAGTTTAGCTTGTTTACTTTGGGTTGTGAGTGGAGAAATATATACTTTTTAGGGGGTAAATATATTGCTGTCCCATCAATTACTCTTAATCAAATGATGGTCAGATCTGCCAAAACTGTAGGGGAAACATTCAATACAACTTTATTTGTCCCAGCAAAACAATGATCCTAATCTATTTGCATGAACATGTTGCCTTGGTAGCACCCATTCACAGTCCTATTCACTTGACACCAAATGGGAAAATCACAAACTGAAAGAGGGACTACCTTTGTTGTATTCGTCAGTGCACACTGTAGATAAACATTTACAACTGGAAAAGTGTTTTTATTGGAGAATGAATAAAACCCAGGGCTGTTGATTGGTTCATTGAGAGCCTGGTTCCTGTCTTTTAGGAAGTTCACCCTGGACGACCTGCTGACCAACATCATGATCTACTGGACCACCGGCTCCATCGTGTCCTCCATGAGGTTCTACAAGGAGAACTTAAAGACCAACATTGACAACAGACTGGATAATAAGTGAGTTTGTATGTGTGGTGTCATATGGTCCAGTATGACACGGGCGGTTCCTACAGGGCCTGTCCATTTAATATGACACCGGCTGTTCCTACAGGGCCTGTCCAGTTTAATATGACACGGGCTGTTCCTACAGGGTCTGTCCAGTTTAATATGACACGGGCTGTTCCTAAAAACCAATAATAGACGCTATTTAATAATACATGCCAAGGGACGTATAGTACATTTTGTAGTTTTATGTGATCCTTGCGGGACTTGAACCCATGATCATGCTTGCTTTGTGTTATGATAACAGGCTCCCAATAATGAGATGTTCCAGGTGGTTGTTTTCTACCTACTTTAGTTGAATGCACTGATTGGCAGACACTCTGCTAAAATGAGTGTCTGCTCTGACTAAAAATGTAAATGTGTGGCTGTGTTTGTTAACCTGTCTCTCGTGTCCTCAGTACGGGGGTGTATGTGCCTACAGGCCTGGCCGCGTTTCCCAACGAGCTAATGCACGTGCCCCAGTCGTGGGCCAGAGACAGGTTCAGGAACATCTACTCCTACTCTTACATGCCCCGAGGAGGCCACTTCGCTGCCTTCGAGGAGCCACAGCTCCTGGCTGACGACCTGCTGCAGTTTGTGAAGAAGGTGGAGAAGTTGTAGAGTTGATGGATACAAGAGGTCGACTCTCCACTCCTGCCAAGTGCCTGGAAGAAAAACCAGCAGGACTGCAGAACGTGATAACACTACAGCTTGGAATTGTAGCTTTGTACTAAAAACATTTAAATGTTAGTCTAAGATAAAAAGTCAGAAGCACTTTCTGATTATCAGGTAAATACTTTGTCAATCAGTGATGTTAACACTGCAATATGATCATGCTCAGTGATTGTGTTGGTGTAATATTAAGCCTATACAGTCAACATAATGGACCAATACTGTAATCAAAAAATGAAATGATCAGCACTTCAATACAGATTACAAATGTCTTCCAGATTCCACAACAACTGTGTGAAAGCAGCCTCAATCACAGATGTCTGTTCTTCTCTTGTTGTAATAATGCACTACTGCTATAGTATACTATACTACTGCTGTACTGCTATAGTATACTATACTACTGCTGTACTGCTATAGCATATTATACTATTGCTGTACTGCTATACTATACTACTGCTGTACTGCTATCCTATACTACTGCTGTACTGCTATAGTATACTATACTACTGCTGTACTGCTATCCTATACTACTGCTGTACTGCTATAGTATATTATACTACTGCTGTACTGCTATAGTATATTATACTACTGTTGTACTATACTACTGCTGTACTGCTATAGTATACTATACTACTGCTGTACTGCAATAGTATACTATACTACTGCTGTAATCATGTCTATTGTGACGAGCTTGTAAGGCAGGGATGTCAAACTCATTCTACAGAGGGCAAAGTGTCTGTGGGTTTTCCTTTCAATTAAGACCTAGACAACCAAAATCAAATCAAATTTTATTTGTCACATACACATGGTTAGCAGGTGTTAATGCGAGTGTAGCGAAATGCTTGTGCTTCTAGTTCCGACAATGCAGTAATAACCAACAAGTAATCTAACCTAACAATTCCACAACTACTACCTTATACACACAAGTGTAAAGGGATAAGAATATGTACATAAAGATATATGAATGAGTGATGGTACAGAACGGCATAGGCAAGATGCAGTAGATGGTATAGAGTACAGTATACAGTGATCCCTCGCCACTTCGCGGTTCACTTATCGCGGATTCGCTATTTCGCGGATTTTCATAATGCATTTTTTTTTTTTTTTGGTGCATTGTGCTCTGCATTCTGATTCGCTAAAAACTCACTCCCGCTTCTTGTATCAAAACATGCTACGAATTGTGCTATCATTTTGTCGTCTCGTGCAGTTATGTGTACGTACATAAAACAGCTTGGCAAATTTACATTAAGTTGGCCAAATTATCTTGTAATTTCGAACATCTCCTAAACCCATAATGTCGACGAAACGGCCTACACGTGAGTCACTGTATTTGTATACATGTAATAGTTGCTAATTGTAAAAAAAAAAAAAAGTTTTCTATTTCGCGGATTTCACTTATCGCGGGTCATTTTCGGAACGTAACCCCCGCGATAAACGAGGGATTACTGTATACATATGAGATGAGTAATGTAGGGTATATAAACATAAAGTGGCATAGTTTAAAGTGGCTAGTGATACATGTATTACATACATTTCCATCAATTCCCATTATTAAAGTGGCTGGAGTTGAGTCAGTATGTTGGCAGCGGCCACTAAATGTTAGTGGTGGCTGTTTAACAGTCTGATGGCCTTGAGATAGAAGCTGTTTTTCAGTCTCTCGGTCCCAGCTTTGATGCACCTGTACTGACCTCGCCTTCTGGATTATAGCAGGGTGAACAGGCAGTGGCTCGGGTGGTTGTTGTCCTTGATGATCTTTATGGCCTTCCTGTGACATTGGGTGGTGTAGGTGTCCTGGAGGGCAGGTAGTTTGCCCCCGGTGATGCGTTGTGCAGACCTCACTACCCTCTGGAGAGGCTTACGGTTGTGGGCGGAGCAGTTGCCGTACCAGGCGGTGATACAGCCAGACAGGATGCTCTCGATTGTGCATCTGTAGAAGTTTGCGAGTGCTTTTGGTGACAAGCCGAATTTCTTCAGCCCCCTGAGGTTGAAGAGGCGCTGCTGCGCCTTCTTCACCACGCTGTCTGTGTGGGTGGACCAATTCAGTTTGTCCGTGATGTGTACACCGAGGAACTTAAAACTTACTACCCTCTCCACTACTGTCCCATCGATGTGGATAGGGGGGGTGCTCCCTCTGCTGTTTCCTGAAGTCCACGATCATCTCCTTTGTTTTGTTGACGTTGAGTGTGAGGTTATTTTCCTGACACCACACTCCGAGGGCCCTCACCTCCACCCTGTAGGCTGTCTCGTCGTTGTTGGTAATCAAGCCCACTACTGTTGTGTCGTCTGCAAACTTCATGATTGAGTTGGAGGTGAGGGGAGTTCCTAACTAAATATACTTCAATGTGTTCCATTGAGCATGGTTTTTAGCATAGGTCTAGATTTAGCCTAGGTCTAGATTTAGCCTAATCTATGTCCAGGAAACCATTATGAATTTTCCGTGGACCCCAGGAAGACTAGCAGTAACTAAGGCATCAGCTTATGAGGATCCAAATAAAGAAATTAAACAAATTAACATCCACAAGTCAATAATTCACAAGACTTAGAACTACAGTGGGGAGAACAAGTATTTGATACACTGCCGATTTTGCAGGTTTTCCTACTTACAAAGCATGTAGAGGTCTGTAATTTTTATCATAGGTACACTTCAACTGTGAGAGACGGAATCTAAAACAAAAATCCAGAAAATCACATTGTATGATTTTTAAGTAATTAATTTACATTTTATTGCATGACATAAGTATTTGATCACCTACCAACCAGTAAGAATTCCGGCTCTCACAGACCTGTTCGTTTTTCTTTAAGAAGCCCTCCTGTTCTCCACTCATTACCTGTATTAACTGCACCTGTTTGAACTCGTTACCTGTATAAAAGACACCTGTACACACACTCAATCAAACAGACTCCAACCTCTCCACAATGGCCAAGACCAGAGAGCTGTGTAAGGACATCAGGGATCAAATTGTAGACCTGCACAAGGCTGGGATGGGCTACAGGACAATAGGCAAGCAGCTTGGTGAGAAGGCAACAACTGTTGGCGCAATTATTAGAAAATGGAAGAAGTTCAAGATGACGGTCAATCACCCTCGGTCTGGGGCTCCATGCAAGATCTCACCTCGTGGGGCATCAATGATCATGAGGAAGGTGAGGGATCAGCCCAGAACTACACGGCAGGACCTGGTCAATGACCTGAAGAGAGCTGGGACCACAGTCTCAAAGAAAACCAATAGTAACACACTACGCCGTCATGGATTAAAATCCTGCAGTGCACGCAAGGTCCCTCTGCTCAAGCCAGCGCATGTCCAGGACCGTCTGAAGTTTGCCAATGACCATCTGGATGATCCAGAGGAGGAATGGGAGAAGGTCATGTGGTCTGATGAGACAAAAATAGAGTTTTTTGGTCTAAACTCCACTCGCCGTGTTTGGAGGAAGAAGAAGGATGAGTACAACCCCAAGAACACCATCCCAACCGTGAAGCATGGAGGTGGAAACATCATTCTTTGGGGATGCTTTTCTGCAAAGGGGACAGGACGACTGCACCGTATTGAGGGGAGGATGGATGGGGCCATGTATCGCGAGATCTTGGCCAACAACCTCCTTCCCTAAGTAAGAGCATTGAAGATGGGTCATGGCTGGGTCTTCCAGCATGACAACGACCCGAAACACACAGCCAGGGCAACTAAGGAGTGGCTCCGTAAGAAGCATCTCAAGGTCCCGGAGTGGCCTAGCCAGTCTCCAGACCTGAACCCAATAGAAAATCTTTGGAGGGAGCTGAAAGTCCGTATTGCCCAGCGACAGCCCCGAAACCTGAAGGATCTGGAGAAGGTCTGTATGGAGGAGTGGGCCAAAATCCCTGCTACAGTGTGTACAAACCTGGTCAAGAACTACAGGAAACGTATGATCTCTGTAATTGCAAACAAAGGTTTCTGTACCAAATATTAAGTTCTGCTTTTCTGATGTATCAAATACTTATGTCATGCAATAAAATGCAAATTAATTACTTAAAAATCATACAATGTGATTTTCTGGATTTTTGTTTTAGATTCCGTCTCTCACAGTTGAAGTGTACCTATGATAAAAATTACAGACCTCTACATGCTTTGTAAGTAGGAAAACCTGCAAAATCGGCAGTGTATCAAATACTTGTTCTCCCCACTGTATGTATGCTGCAAAATGTGTATAATTCAAATTAACCTTATAATTTAGTGATCCAGTTTAGACTGACAGACAGTACTGTATAAAAATCAGAAAAACATTTTAAACAATTGAATCCCAAGACATTATACAGGTACAACCAGATGACAAGTAGGTATACAGTGCACAAAGTAACTTAGTAGGCTATATACAGTCACAGCACCAACACTGCTTTCAGTACAGCACATACCCAAGGTACACCAGACAACATATTCATTACAATCATTCTGTACAGGTGATGCCAGTCATTCATATAAACCTCTATAGAAACATAGTACCTGGACTGGGCTCAGGGTTACAGAGAGAGAATGTCCCTGGACTGGGCTCAGGGTTACAGAGAGAGAGTCGTCCCTGGACTGGGCTCAGGGTTACAGAGAGAGAGTCGTCCCTGGACTGGTCTCCGGGTTACAGAGAGAGAGTCGTCCCTGGACTGGGCTCAGGGTTACAGAGAGAGAGTCGTCCCTGGACTGGGCTCGGGGTTACAGAGAGAGAGTCGTCCCTGGACTGGGCTCAGGGTTACAGAGAGAGAGTCGTCCCTGGACTGGGCTCGGGTTTACAGACAGAGAGTCGTCCCTGGACTGGGCTCGGGGTTACAGAGAGAGAGTCGTCCCTGGACTGGGCTCAGGGTTACAGAGAGAGAGAGTCGTCCCTGGACTGGGCTCAGGGTTACAGAGAGAGAGTCGTCCCTGGACTGGGCTCAGGGTTACAGAGAGAGAGTCGTCCCTGGACTGGGTTCGGGGTTACAGAGAGAGAGTCGTCCCTGGACTGGGCTCAGGGTTACAGAGAGAGAGTTGTCCCTGGACTGGGCTCAGGGTTACAGAGAGAGAGTCGTCCCTGGACTGGGCTCAGGGTTACAGAGAGAGAGTCGTCCCTGGACTGGGCTCAGGGTTACAGAGAGAGAGAGTCGTCCCTGGACTGGGCTCATGGTTACAGAGAGAGAGTCGTCCCTGACAGAGAGAGAGGGGTATGGTGTATACATGTCAATCCGCTCGGTCAACACCTCTGTCTGTAGTCACAAATCGTCAGTGCTGATCTAGGATCAGGTACCCTCTGTCCATATAATGTTAGTCTTTGTGACGTAAAATGTCAAACTGACTTCAGATCAGCACTCCAGTTTGGCCTTTTAGATCAGCAGGTTTATATAGACAGGGGAACCTGATCCTAGATCAGCGCTGGGCCATATGGACAAAAATCCTGGATAAAAATGAATAATACATTGATAAGATGAATGTACACCACAGTTTAAAATGATCATTTTTAAACTACTAGTTTGATGGTTGTAGTCATTAACAATCCCCCATGTTAGGAAACTGAATTCAAACTTCACATCTCTCTAGTATAGGCTACTTATCCTAATGAACGATAAGCAAAATGCCTCCGATAAGTGATTCAGACAACTTTAATGTCCTCAGAGGCAATTCATATGGCAGCAGTCATAAAACAGATCACATTTAAAAATAAATAGCAAAGGATATTTACAAGCAAATTGGCAGGATTTGATCAGTATGGTGGCTGTCAATGACTTTCAGTTCATCCCAGCTTTCTCCTAGATCATGGCCTCCTGTCATCTCATACTATGGCTGTGGTTGGGAATCCTTTCATTGTCACTTGCCTTTGATTGCCATGGGGGTCCTGAAACCACACATAATCCTGCCAGTCAGGCTGCCCTCCTCCCAGAGAGGGCCCAGACCCAGAGACACAAGACAGAGCAGTAACTTGTCTCTTCACCCGCGTGGGGACCTTAAAATCCAGTTTGGAACCACCCCACAGTCGGAACCACCCCACAGTCCCTATGGGCCAGAACCATGGCCCTGTGCCGGACAGGTTTAGCGTCAGACAACAGGTCGGCCATGAAGAGCGTGCGGAAGAGCTACATAAGGCAGGAGGAGATGCGGAGGCTCTGGTCACCGTCGGCTAGTGTCACCTTCTCCATGTTGACCTCGTACAGCTCCTTGGGGAGGAAGGATTCACGGAGGAGGAGGAGCACGCAGGGACCCAGGGAGAAGAGCACCTCCAGTTGTTAGAGAACCTCCTCAAGGTCTTGGAAGGTACGCTGGCACCACCTCCAGTCCAGGCCTCCTGTGCGGACTGACCGGGCCTCCAACCCATCACCTCCTCATTCTGGGGGGAGAGAATGAGAGAGAGGCCTGGGGTCAAACAGCAACTCATAGACAACACTGCTAAGAGTAGGACTATTATAGGGATGAAGTGCCCGGCCGGATACTTTGCCCCCCATAGGGGGGGGGCAGGACAGCACCAGCTGTTCCAGACAACTGTGATCATGATTTGACGAATATCCACTTTGTTTGTTGAACGTGCGCCGCCAAACCGCGGTCCTTCTCTCCCGACTGTCTGCGTTCCCTTGACCTCTTTAGTCTTAATCACATCTATAGGCGATGAATATACTCTTACGCAATGGTTTGATTAAATACGCCCTATTTATCCACATAAAGAACTACTCACTTCAGAACTTCAATAGTCTGCATGGTTACTCAAGAGTCCTGCAGTTCCAAAGTGCGCTCCTGTCTGTGCGTCAGTGATTGAAGTCTGGACGTTTGTCGCGTTCAAATCAACTGTGAACTCGTAAATCTCCGACTTCAGTGCTTTCAAGATAACTGGGAACTCGGGACAAACGAGTTTTGAACGGTGATCCAACTCGGAATTCGAAGTCGGGACCTCACGCATCTTTCTAGAGCTCAGAAGTTCCGACTTGAAGATCACTGACATGTTTTGACTTCGTTTTGTTCCCGAGTTCTCAGTTGTATTGAAAGCACCATTTCACTAAACTATTGACATATGTCCGCAGTGATGATAAGAAAATACAATTATTCATTCTAATTTCATTTCTCAGGTTTGTGTCATCAATAACTTGAGGCCATTGACATATAACAAGCACAGAAGTCAAATCACGAATTTAGCCTAGCCCCATGTAACCACTGTCTAATGTCAAAGACACTGGTAACTTGTAACTGTGGTCTAACAGTAGGCTTAATGCTAGAATGTATAAATAACCAATCTTCCCTAAAGCCAATAATAGCCAATAAAGCCTAGTCCTATTTAGTTTAGCGTCACTTATATAAAAACAGAGAATTAGTTTTTTAAGAAATCCATTGCTGTGCAGGCTCTCATTTCGTAATATATTTCCATTATGAGTTATATAGCTGTAGCCTACAACCAAGCAAATAAAACGGGGTATGCCACTCTAAACTGATTTGACAGAAATGGTAGCAGAAGGTGAATGGTTAACTTTTGTTGCACAGTAGACGATGCTACGTCCCATGTGGCGCAAATGCTCACTGTCGGTGTGATGGAGGCGTTAGGTTTTTAATTGAAGTGATTAGTGGAATCAGAATCAAGCCCCACCCCTCAACAATCAGAAGTGACCTCAACACGTTCATATAAAAGTAGTCGGAGGCGAAGATTTGTTGTGGTGTAACGTTACTTGATACGATCGGAGTTGCAATACAGACCGATATCAGACGGGAAAATGCTCATGAATTGGAAGATCGTCGTTCCTTTGCTCGCGGTGGCTTTCATCGTGACGAGCTCCGATGGGATACCGGGGGGCGTCGTGGACGCAGATATGAACGACCCCGCTACCAGAGACGCGCTGCAGTTCGCCGTGGCCGAATACAACAAGGGAACAAACGACCCGTATGTTTGGCAGGTGGCCAAGGTTGTCAAAGCTCAGAAACAGGTCAGTCCTTTTTGTTAATCTTTTTATCAGTTTTACGAAGACACAATGTTGGTCATTCATTTGTATAGCATAGTTTCCACGGTTGAAATATCTTAATGAATTTATTAACGCACCCCGCTACCAGAGACGCGCTGCAGTTCGCCGTGGCCGAATACAACAAGGGAACAAACGACCCGTATGTTTGGCAGGTGGCCAAGGTTGTCAAAGCTCAGAAACAGGTCAGTCCTTTTTGTTAATCTTTTTATCAGTTTTACGAAGACACAATGTTGGTCATTCATTTGTATAGCATAGTTTCCACGGTTGAAATATCTTAATGAATTTATTAACGCACTCCATTTACTCTGAATGCGGCAGAATGTTCAATGTTTTAGTTAATGTACGACACCTGTCGAATAGGACCGGTGTCAGTAAACGTCGCCCAAAACCCAGTTTGTTGCCAGCAACAGTCATCAACACTCTAAACATGAGGACAGCTGACCAACTCTGCTAGGCAGTGGCGTAAACATGTTAAAGTACTAAAGTCATTTTTTGGCTGTTTTTACTTTACTATTTGATGACTTACTCCATACATTTTCCCTGACACCCAAAAGTGCTCGTTACATTTCAAATGCTTAGCAGGACAGAAATGGTAAAGTTCCCTTATCAAGAGATCATCCCTACTACTCTACTCTGGCATACTCATTAAACACTAATGCTTAGTTAATTAATTGTTGGCGTGTGCCTCTGCCTATCCATTAATGACAAACAATAGACGTGATCTCTGGTTTGCTTAATTTAAGGAACGTGAAATGATTTTATACTAACTCAAGTAGTATTTTTACTGGGTAACTAACGAGTCATTTCAGTACAAAAAAAAAAAACAAAAAAAAGTAGTAATGTAAGTCGCTCTGGATAAGAGCGTCTGCTAAATGACTTAAATGTAAATGTTAAATGATTTTCTTCACTCTAGCTCAAGTGTGATTTGGGTACTTGTTCCACTGCTGCTAGGGCGAGTAAAATGGTCAGTGAGGTGTACACTAATTTGTCTCCGGAAGTAGCTAGCAAGCTAACCAACTACAGTTCAATCGCACCGACAATTGTTTGAATGTTAAATGACGAGACCGAGGCATTGATGCGAGTAACCAGTCTTGTTCAGTACATTGCAATACCTCCGGTTATCTCAAGCACACCGGTAAAAAACACTGGACTTGCAGTAATTAACATTTACCAACAGATGGCATCACTGTGCCATTATACACCGTAACAATCTAATTGCATTTTGGTGGTCATTTCCAATGGAACGCTGCATGTGTGTGGTGCATATTTGTATTTATTGAACGTATGCGTTGATGGCTCTACAAATGGTAGAAAGTGAATGTAACTTGTTGCGCACATCTAGATGCTGTCGGTGTGGTCGAGACGTTAACCTGGGTGCTTGACTGCTATTGTAATGTCTGAATGCTTGGATCAAGCCTGGGCTAAATTCCCAATCTGGCCCTCAAACCATCATGGTCACCTAATAATCCCCAGTTTATAATTGGCTCATTCATCCCCCTCTCCCCTGTAACTATTCCCCAGGTCGTTGCTGCAAATGAGAATGTGTTCTCAGTCAACTTACCTGGTAAAATAACGGTAAAAAAAAAAAAAAAAAAAAAAATCACAGCAACACCCTCTGAATTACATGGACAATCTGACGACACTGCATTTATGAACGCCCAGACGGCGCTCTGGACGTCGAGTTAATTTAGGTATACACAACATCTACTTTATACAATTGTGTTGTTGAATAGGCCTTAGCTTGGCTTGAAGGTTATTTCTACCGTATGCATTAAGTGCTAATGTCTGGGAAGCCGGTGTTTGGAGGATATATTGGCACAGGGGTTCGTCGAGGGCCGGCAACCATGCCAATATATCCTCAACACTGGCTTCGAGGGCATTGTCACTTTTTATACGGGTTACCAACAGTCAATTATTGAATGACATTTGATTGACACACCAACTTTATTTTGGTAAGTTGTCATACTATTTCGTACTTCCACGAGATGTAGTAACGTCACAAACATAAGGTTGCTACCCAATCCGGCTGGTCGTTTGTGCTATCGGCTCAGTTGCAGGAGATGCGACTCAGTCATTGAGCTTTCTAATGTATTCATAAATGAATAACTAGAACAGGTTCCTCATTCAAGATGGGTGATTCTATGTCTGTGGTCTGACGTGCTGACCATCCTCTGCTTACAGGTGGTAGCTGGGATGAAGTACATCTTCACAGTGCTGATGGCCAGGACCTTGTGCAGGAAGGGAGGTGTGGAGAAGGACTGCGCTGTGGCCCCAGCTGTGGTAAGGACCACAAGGCTAGCCTGGTCCCAGATCTGTTTGTGTTAACACTGGCACTTCAGCTCAGTGCTTCCTACATGTACAGCTTAAGAATGGTCCATTTTTAGTTTATAACCTGTTACCAACAGTGAACACATTGGTAACCAATAAACTACTTATTAACTGTTAGTAAATCCTACTTGTAACATGTTACCCATTTCACTATTGGTTCAGTATTGAGTTGTTTGCAAAGGGAAGTTTCAGGTGACATTTCCATAGACGAATGTCTGTTGGCAGTGTTTAAGAGCATCAAAACCATGATTCATTGTGGGTACATTTTGCCTGACTACTCTACAAATAATAAAATTGTTTATGATGTAAGGTGATTTGTAGGTCAGGCAGTCAGATGCAATGTCCAACAAACCTTTTGTCAGGTGTTATGCTGCTGAAGGGGTGTGACCATACCAACTCGTGTTGCTTCCTGTTTCCTCAGACCTACCAGTGCATCTTTGAGGTGTGGAGCCGCCCCTGGCTGGGAGCGCTCCAGTTGATCAAGCAAGCCTGCGAGGAGTAAAGACTTCAATTGTCTAGTCTACCCAGTTAATATTTATTACCAGTGGTGTTAGTCTTACCTAAGCAGATCTACCTCATCTATGATGTATTCAGAGAATCCAACTCATTTTCCTACTTATTGCATTCCCACACCAATATAGCACTTAAAATAAGAACTGCTGTGTTGATGAATGTTTGTCAGCGCTATGCAACAGTGTAACTAAATAAAACATGTTTCGTTACATTTACATGTTTCATTTTGTTGCCAGATGAACTAATCTTAGACCCATTATTTTGTGAAAAAATAGTTAAATGTTGATAAATATAACGTTCGGTCACCCGCCCAATGATTCACAGGACAGACCAATGTTAAAAAGGCTCATGCATTCAACATGGAGGTTGTCCATCACAACCTCTAAATAGGTCAGAAGGGACTACTGAAAAGGTGTTGGCTATTTATGCAGTATTATAAACTGGGTGGTTGGTGCCCTGAATGCTGATTGGCTGACAGCCGTGGTGTATCGGGCTATAACTTATTTTTACTGGTCTAATTACGGTGGTAGCTAGTTATTAATAGCAGTAAGGCACCTCAGATTTGTTATGGCCAATATACCACAACCCCCTTGGGCATTATTACTCTTAGGAAGTGTTTGTATGCAGGCTATAGCTGTGACTTGACATCAAATTTGTCTTATGCTCCAAAAACATGTGTAAACCTTACAGTGCAATGCTTACTAGTCCCTAACCAACAATGCGGTTTAAAAACATAAAGAGCAACAGTAAAACAACAATAGCAAGGCTATATATACAGGGGGTACCATTTAGTGGAGGTAATTGGCTTGTGATAAATCAGTCTACTGCAGTGCTGAATAACTGCTTAACTGTCAGTGATGCCTTCTGCTTGGCAAATAACTGAAATCGATCTTAAATTGGTTATACACAATGGTGGTGTTAGTGTCTTGGCTTCATACAAGACTACAGACTCATATCATTCAAATTAGGCTATTTTTGATATTTTCAGCCTGGCATTCAAGAAAAGTAGGACAACAAAACTTTAAAATGTAAATAAGCTTCTGAAAGTTATAACCACTAGCGGGCCTACAGCTAAAACCCCCACTACTGGGCCTACAGCTAAAACCCCCACTACTGGGCCTACAGCTAAAACCCCCACTACTGGGCCTACAGCTAAAACCCCCACTACTGGGCCTACAGCTAAAACCCCCACTAGTGGGCCTACAGCTAAAACCCCCACTAGTGGGCCTACAGCTAAAACCCCCACTAGTGGGCCTACAGCTAAAACCCCCACTAGTGGGCCTACAGCTAATACCCCCACTAGTGGGCCTACAGCTAATACCCCCACTAGTGGGCCTACAGCTAAAACCCCCACTAGTGGGCCTACAGCTAATACCCCCACTAGTGGGCCTACAGCTAATACCCCCACTAGTGGGCCTACAGCTAATACCCCCACTAGTGGGCCTACAGCTAATACCCCCACTAGTGGGCCTACAGCTAATACCCCCACTAGTGGGCCTACAGCTAAATACCCCCACTAGTGGGCCTACAGCTAAATACCCCCACTAGTGGGCCTACAGCTAAAACCCCCACTAGTGGGCCTACAGCTAAAACCCCCACTAGTGGGCCTACAGCTAAAACCCCCACTAGTGGGCCTACAGCTAATACCCCCACTAGTGGGCCTACAGCTAAAAAAAAAAACCCCACTAGTGGGCCTACAGCTAAAAAAAAAAAAAACACTAGTGGGCCTACAGCTAAAACCCCCCCACCTAGAAGGCCTACAGCTAAAACCCCCCCACCTAGAAGGCCTACAGCTAAAACCCCCCCACCTAGAAGGCCTACAGCTAAAACCCCCCCACCTAGAAGGCCTACAGCTAAAACCCCCCCACCTAGAAGGCCTACAGCTAAAACCCCCCCACCTAGAAGGCCTACAGCTAAAACCCCCCCACCTAGAAGGCCTACAGCTAAAACCCCCCCACCTAGAAGGCCTACAGCTAAAAACCCCCCACCTAGAAGGCCTACAGCTAAAAACCCCCCACCTAGAAGGCCTACAGCTAAAAAAAAAACACCTAGAAGGCCTACAGCTAAAAACCCCCCACCTAGAAGGCCTACAGCTAAAACCCCCCCACCTAGAAGGCCTACAGCTAAAACCCCCCCACCTAGAAGGCCTACAGCTAAAACCCCCCCACCTAGAAGGCCTACAGCTAAAACCCCCCCCACCTAGAAGGCCTACAGCTAAAACCCCCCCCACCTAGAAGGCCTACAGCTAAAACCCACCCCCCACCTAGAAGGCCTACAGCTAAAAACCCCCCACCTAGAAGGCCTACAGCTAAAAACCCCCCACCTAGAAGGCCTACAGCTAAAACCCCCCCACCTAGAAGGCCTACAGCTAAAACCCCCCCACCTAGAAGGCCTACAGCTAAAACCCCCCCACCTAGAAGGCCTACAGCTAAAACCCCCCCACCTAGAAGGCCTACAGCTAAAACCCCCCCACCTAGAAGGCCTACAGCTAAAAAACCCCACCTAGAAGGCCTACAGCTAAAAAAAAACACCTAGAAGGCCTACAGCTAAAAAAAAAACACCCTAGAAGGCCTACAGCTAAAAACAAAACACCTAGAAGGCCTACAGCTAAAAACCCCCCACCTAGAAGGCCTACAGCTAAAAACCCCCACCTAGAAGGCCTAGAAGGCCTACAGCTAAAAAAAAAAGAAACCCCCCCACCTAGAAGGCCTACAGCTAAAAACCCCCCACCTAGAAGGCCTACAGCTAAAAACCCCCCACCTAGAAGGCCTACAGCTAAAAACCCCCCACCTAGAAGGCCTACAGCTAAAAACCCCCCACCTAGAAGGCCTACAGCTAAAAACCCCCCACCTAGAAGGCCTACAGCTAAAAAAAAAAACACCTAGAAGGCCTACAGCTAAAAACCCCCCACCTAGAAGGCCTACAGCTAAAAAAAAAAACACCTAGAAGGCCTACAGCTAAAAAAAAAAACACCTAGAAGGCCTACAGCTAAAAAAAAAAAAAACACCTAGAAGGCCTACAGCTAAAAACCCCCCACCTAGAAGGCCTACAGCTAAAAACCCCCCACCTAGAAGGCCTACAGCTAAAACCCCCCCACCTAGAAGGCCTACAGCTAAAACCCCCCCACCTAGAAGGCCTACAGCTAAAAAAAAAAAACACCTAGAAGGCCTACAGCTAAAAACCCCCCACCTAGAAGGCCTACAGCTAAAAAAACCCCACCTAGAAGGCCTACAGCTAAAAAAACCCCACCTAGAAGGCCTACAGCTAAAAAAAAAAAAACACCTAGAAGGCCTACAGCTAAAAAAAAAAAAAACACCTAGAAGGCCTACAGCTAAAAACCCCCCACCTAGAAGGCCTACAGCTAAAAACCCCCCACCTAGAAGGCCTACAGCTAAAAAAAAACCACCTAGAAGGCCTACAGCTAAAAAAAACCCACCTAGAAGGCCTACAGCTAAAAAAAAAAACACCTAGAAGGCCTACAGCTAAAAACCCCCCACCTAGAAGGCCTACAGCTAAAAAAAAAAAACCACCTAGAAGGCCTACAGCTAAAAAAAACCCACCTAGAAGGCCTACAGCTAAAAAAAAAAACACCTAGAAGGCCTACAGCTAAAAACCCCGCACCTAGAAGGCCTACAGCTAAAAAAAACCCACCTAGAAGGCCTACAGCTAAAAACCCCCCACTAGAAGGCCTACAGCTAAAAAAACCCCGCCTGGAAGGCCTACAGCTAAAAAAACCCCGCCTGGAAGGCCTACAGCTAAAAAACCCCCCGCCCGGAAGGCCTACAGCTAAAAAACCCCCCGCCCGGAAGGCCTACAGCTAAAAAACCCCCGCCCGGAAGGCCTACAGCTAACGCCCTCCCCCCGCCCGGAAGGCCTACAGCTAACGCCCCCCCCCCCCCCCGCCCGGAAGGCCTACAAATCAAATGTCACATACACATGGTTAGCAGATGTTAATATGAGTGCAGCGAAGTGCTTGTGCTTCCGACAGTGCAGTAATATCTAACAATTCCCCAACTACTTAATACACACATCTAAAGGGGTGAATGAGAATATGTACATATAAATATATGGCCGAGCGGCATAGGCAATGTGCAATAGACGGTACAAAATACAGTATAAACATGAGTAATGTAAGATATGCAAACATTAACGTGACTAGTGATCCAGTTGTTAAAGTGGCCAGTGATTGGGTCTCCATGTAGGCAGCAGCCCCTCTAAATTAGTGATGGCTGTTTAGCGGTCTGATGGCCTTGAGATAGAAGCTGTTCAGAGGGGTAGAAGTGGGCTAACTTTCCAGTGCCTAACTATACAACCTTATGAATCATACTTTGTTTACACTGTGCTGTAGGTGTCTGGATTCCTGCATAGTATCAATAGAAGTAAACCAAGCACGTTGGAAATAGTTGTCGACAGCTGGTCTGATTTTAAGGTTATTTTTTTGCAGACCAGATACAAAGGTAAGATTCATGGTGTCACATAAGGTACACGAGTTTGGCATATGTCACATTTTGTAATCGTTTAGATTCTGTCATGTCAAGTTTGTCATATCACTTCAATAAAAAGCCCTTTATGAATACATTTAGTCTTCATTATTAGAACAAACGGGACAGAGTTCATGAAAAAAAAATATCTTTCTTCTGCATGGATGAAGAGAACTTGAAAATAATGGTGACTGAAGAAAATGCAGTTGACTGGAGCACATTTCCTCATGGGGGGAAAGAGTAACTAACTTGTCAATGCATTTCATTTAGGCAGTGCAGTTATTTAATTGCCTGCGTCTGAAATGGCACCCTATTTCCTGCACAGTGCACTACGTTTTACCAGAGCTCCATGGGCCCTGGTCAAAGTACTGTACTATATAGTGAATAGGGTGCCATTTCAGACTCAGCCAATTAAATAAATAGTTTGTGCTGGGTAAGAAGAAACTAATGCTTATCCTACAGGGTTTGATATGAGCCCATATTAAAAGAAGTGTCCTTGTCTAGAAAGGTCAATATGACAAGTTTTGCCTTGCTACTAGTGGTTATAGCGTTGGGCCAGTAAACGGAAGGTTGCTGGATCGAATCCCCGAGCTGACAAGGTAGAAATCTGTCATTCAACATACTTAGAATGTTACTTGGTAATATGGTGCTGCTAGTGATAGACAACGAGAGTCAAATCTGCATTAAAACTGGTTTCAATTATTCTGCAGTGATTTGTCGTCTGCCATCGGGGGCAGTTTAGGTTTCTTGTGTTTTTCAGTCCTTTGCAGATAGTCGTTGCTGGAGAACTGTTGCTCTAGCCGTACACCTGCAGTCCTCCTCACATCCATTGATGTAGGATGCGATACTGTCTGTGTAGTCATGTATGTTGGCATTGTTGTCCTTGAATATGTTCCAATCCGTGGTGTCTAGGTCCTTTTAACTCCCCAATGACCTTGTCAGTCCATTTCCACACCGTTTATTTGACAGGCTTGGTGGTTTTTAGTTTCTGTCTATGCAGGGATGATGTGTAGTATTACATGGTCATTGTTGTATGCCCCTTTAATAGTGCTGTCATAATGGTCTGAGTTCCCAAGGGGACAGCGTGGTATGCCCCTTTAATAGTGCTGTAAACATGGTCTGAGTTCCCAAGGGACAGCGTGGTATGCCCCTTTAATAGTGCTGTAAACATGGTCTGAGTTCTGCAAGGGACAGCGTGGTATGCCCCTTTAATAGTGCTGTAAACATGGTCTGAGTTCCCAAGGGGACAGCGTGGTATGCCCCTTTAATAGTGCTGTAAACATGGTCTGAGTTCTGCATGGGACAGAGTGGTATGCCCCTTTAATAGTGCTGTAAACATGGTCTGAGTTCCCAAGGGGACAGCGTGGTATGCCCCTTTAATAGTGCTGTAAACATGGTCTGAGTTCTGCAAGGGACAGCGTGGTATGCCCCTTTAATAGTGCTGTAAACATAGTCTGAATTCTGCAAGGGACAGCGTGGTATGCCCCTTTTAATAGTGCTGTAAACATGGTCTGAGTTCTGCAAGGGACAGCGTGGTATGCCCCTTTTAATAGTGCTGTAAACATGGTCTGAGTTCCCAAGGGGACAGCGTGGTATGCCCCTTGTTCAACATTTTATCCAGTTGTTTTTATCTTGGAAGTTCCTGTTGAAGGTTGATGTGGTTAAAATCCCCCATGATGGACAAAATAGAATCTGGGTATTTCCTTTCCACCTCTGTGATCTGATCAGCCAATAGCTGTTGCTCTGTGTGTGCACAGCTGTGATCTGATCAGCCAATAGCTGTTAAGTTGTGTGTGCACAAGCGCTCGGCGAGATGTAGACTCCAAACAGAATTACTTGAGGCAATTACCTTACCTTGCGAGGATAACAGCACTGACCCTTATTCTAAAATGTTTTAAGTGATTTGAGAACATATTGGGAGGAATCTTAGACCATTCCTCCATACAGAATCTTTCCAGATCTTTGATAGCTTTTGCCTGTGCTCTTCAATTCTAACCACAGAGTTTCAATGGGGTTCAAGTCTGGAGACTGAGATGTCCATTGCAAAATGTTGATTCCGGGGTCAATTAGTCCTTTCTTTATGGATTTTGTTGTGTGCTTGAGGTTATTGTCCAGATGGAAGATTCACTTGCTGCCAAGTTTCAGCTTCCTGTCAGAGGAAACTGGTCCTGGTCCACTGGTCCTGGGGCCCTTGTTAAAGGCCCAGTGCAATCAAAATGTGTTTTTTCCTGTGTTAACTACACTGCTCAAAAAAATAAAGGGAACACTTAAACAACACAATGTAACTCCAAGTCAATCACACTTCTGTGAAATCAAACTGTCCACTTAGGAAGCAACACTGATTGACAATAAATTTCACATGCTGTTGTGCAAATGGAATAGACAAAAGGTGGAAATTATAGGCAATTAGCAAGACACCCCCAAAAAAGGAGTGATTCTGCAGGTGGTGACCACAGACCACTTCTCAGTTCCTATGCTTCCTGGGTGATGTTTTGGTCACTTTTGAATGCTGGCGGTGCTCTCACTCTAGTGGTAGCATGAGACGGAGTCTACAACCCACACAAGTGGCTCAGGTAGTGCAGTTCATCCAGGATGGCACATCAATGCGAGCTGTGGCAAAAAGGTTTGCTGTGTCTGTCAGCGTAGTGTCCAGAGCATGGAGGCGCTACCAGGAGACAGGACAGTACATCAGGAGACGTGGAGGAGGCCGTAGGAGGGCAACAACCCAGCAGCAGGACCGCTACCTCCGCCTTTGTGCAAGGAGGTGCACTGCCAGCGCCCTGCAAAATGACCTCCAGCAGGCCACAAATGTGCACAGTTAGTTTTTTTGTTAAATGGTGAACACAATATGGTGCAATGACAAGTGGAGGGGCAGAAGGTGTAGTGATCTTCTTCTGTTGGCACTCCAAAAGGTCCCAGATACATCACAAATGGTCCTTTTGTTCGATAATGTCCTTCTTTATATCCATAAAAACTAAGTTTAGCTGGCGCGCTTCAGTCAATTATCCATCCAGTTTCCCTCCATCAAAATGTATACAAAAATAATCCCAAACGTTATTAATAAACTTTTCCAAACAACTCAAACAACGTTTATAATCAAACCTTAGGTACCCTAATACGTAAATAAACGATCAAATTTAAGATGAAGAATCGTTATTGTCTTTACCGGAGAAAAATACCAAAGAACGCGCTCTCGTCCATGCGCATGGAAACACTACAGCCAAAATGGGAGCCACCTAGAAAAACTCAAATTTCTGGCAAATTTTTCCAAAAAACAGCCTGAAACTCTTTCTAAAGACTGTTGACATCTAGTGGAAGCCCTAGGAACTGCAATCTGGGAGGATTTCACCTTTGAAAAGCCATTGAAAACAGTGGTAGGCTGAATTTTTTTTTTGGGGGGGGGGTGGTTTGTCCTCGAGGTTTCGCCTGCCATATCAGTTCTGTTATACTCACAGACATTATTTTAACAGTTTTAGAAACTTGAGAGTGTTTTCTATCCAAATCTTCCAATTATACCCATATCCTAGCTTCTGGGCCTGAGTAACAGGCAGTTTACTTTGGTTACGCTTTTCATCCGGACGTCAAAATACTGCCCCCTATCCCAAACAAGTTTTAAAGCGTCCTTTGTGTTTTTGTTTATGGTGGGAACGGAGGACTGTTGGTATATTAGGCTGATCCAATGTGCTCTTATGGGGCAAAGTTTTAGTTCAAGTGTCTCTGTTAAATTCGATGACTCATAGTGTTAAGGTTAAATTTACATCCTGGAACTGTAGGGGATTAAATAAAATAGCCAGAATAAAACAGGTAATAAGTAGATTAAAACAACTTCAGGCGAAGATCATATTTTTGCAAGAATCACATCTATTATCTGGCGACGTTCCTAAGATACGCAAGAGGTGGCCTGGGCAGATCGTTGCAGCCTCATGTAGCTCACATGCAAGGGGAGTTATTATTCTTATCACTAAGTCCATATCAGATATTGCAAACAATTTGTGATCCCACCGGCAGATATATTATTATATGGGGTACCTTGCTGTCTGAGCCGTTGGATTTAATTAATGTGTATGGTCCCAACAAAGATGACTCAATTCTTTAATGATTTGTTTTTAAATCTTTCCACACTTCCAGGTAATTATATTGTTGCAGGGGACTTCAATTTCACTTTAGATCCTGTTAACGATCGCACCTCGGGTTCGAACGACTCCCACACCCAATCTTGGAAAACCATACAGAATTTTATGAAGGATTTAAATTTAGAGATTTGGAGAGAAATGAAACCAGATGATGTGGAATACTCCTGTTAATCTAGCACTCACCAGACCTATTCCTGAATCTACATTTGTTTTTTTTATCTCAGCAGCATTACGCTCTAAAAATGGAAGATTGCTTTTATGATAGCATTGTCATCTCTGACCATGCTCCAGCATCTCTTATATATTTCGATTCTAATTTAGTAGGTGACCAACCTAAATGGCTCTTCCAACCAAAATGGCTTCAAGATACAAGTTTTACAGAATACATTGGACAGCAAATTGACCTATACTTTTCAATTGATACAACACAGACGTCAGCTTGTACTATAATATCTTATGCTTCACTGAGTCGTGGCTGAACGACGACACTATCAACATAGAGCTGGCTGGTGATACGCTGTACGGGCAGGATAGAATAGAGGTGTCTGGTAAGACATGGGGCGGCGGACAATGTATTTTTGTAAATAACAGCTGGTGCATTATATCTATGGAAGTCTCGAGCTATTGCTCGCCTGAGGTAGAGTTTCTCATGATAAGCTGTAGACCACACTACCTACCTAGAGAGTTTCTGTATTTTCCGTAGCTGTTTACATACCACCACAGACTGAGGCTGGCACTAAGACAGCATTGAATGAGCTGTATTCCACCACAAGCAAACAAGAAAACGCTCACCCAGAGGCGGCACTCCTAGAAGCCGTGGACTTCAATGCAGGGAAACTTAAATCCGTTTTACCAAATTTCTATCAGCATGTTAAAATGTGCAACCAGAGGGGGAAAAAAAAAAAACTCTGGACCGCCTATACTTCACACACAGAGACACATAGCTCTCCATCGCTGACCATAATGCTATCCTCATGATTCCTGCTTCCAAGAAAAAATTAAAGCAGGAAGCACCAGTGACTAGATCAATTAAAAAGTTCGTCAGATGAAGCAGATGCTAAGCTACAGGACTGTTTTGCTAGCACAGACTGGAATATGTTCCCGGGATTCCTTCGATGGCATTGAGGAGTACAGCACATCAGTCATTGGCTTCATCAATAAGTGCATTGATGACGTCGTCCACACAGTGACCGTACGTACATACCCCAAGCAGAAGCCATGGATTACGCAAAACACCAGGCTCAACGTCAACACTGAAGAGGCGACTCCGGGATGTTGGCCTTCTAAGCAGAGTTGCAAAGAAACCCATCAGACTGGCCAATAAAAAGAAAAGATTAAGATGGGCAAAAGAACACAGAAACTATGTAGAAGGCCAGCGTCACAGAGTCAAACTGACAGAGCTGGAGGGGTATCTGCAGAGAAGAATGGGAGAAAAGCCCCGTTAATACTGGTGTGCCACGCTTGTCGAGTCATACAAGACTAGAGACTGTAGTGGCTGCTTCAAAGTACTGAGTAAAGGGTCTGAAAACTGAATATCTATGCAAGTGTGATATCAATTTCATTTTTAATACATATGCAACAGTCTAAACCCGTTTCTGCTTTGTGTAGAATGCATGAGCCTTTATTAAACGTATGCTGTCCATCATGTCCTGTGAATCATTGGGTGTGACTGACCGAGGGTTATATTTCTCAACCTTGTGCTATTGTCACAAAACGTGTCCATCTAAGATTTGTTCATCTGGCAACAACATGGAAGTAAATAACCACATGTAGATGTAACAAACCATTTCTTTATGTAGTTCAACTGTTGCATAGAGTTTACAAACCATTTTAATACTACATTTTCAAAACAGAAGTTATTTTATTAGTGTGGGAATGCATAAAGTTAGAAAATTATTAGTTGGATTCTTGTTTATGATATATTTCAGAGGTTGACCAGCATTAGTAATACATAACACTAGTTATAGGGAAGACTAGACCAAGTCTTCTCTCCTTTAGGTCTTTACGGCTGGCAGTCATTCTTGATCAACTGGCTCGCTCCCATCCAGGGGCGGCTCCACACCTCAAAGGTGCACTGGTAGGTCTGAGGAAACAGGAAGCAACACGAGTTGGTATGATCACACCCCTTCAGCAAGCATAACACCTGACAAAAGGTTTGTTGGACATTGCAGTCTGCTGCCTGAGCTACAAATCACATCATAAACAAATGTATTATTTGTAGAGTAGTCAGACAAAATGTACCCACAATGAATCATGGTTTTGATGCTCTCAAACACTGCCAACAGACATTCATCTCTAGAAATGTCACCTGAAACTTCCCTTTGCAAACAAAGCAATTTGTAAAAAAAAAAACAATACTGAACCAATAGTGAAATGGGTAACACGTTACAAGTAGGATTTACTAACAGTTTATAAGTAGTTTATTGGTTACCAATGTGAAACAAAGCAATTTGTAAAAAAAACAATACTGAACCAATAGTGAAATGGGTAACACGTTACAAGTAGGATTTACTAACAGTTTATAAGTAGTTTATTGGTTACCAATGTGATCCCTGTAGGTAACAGGTTATAAACTAAAAATGGACCATTCTTAAGCTGTACATATAGGAAGCACTGAGCTGAAGTGCCAGTGTTAACACAAACAGATCTGGGACCAGGCTGGCCTTGTGGTCCTTACCGCAGCTGGGGCCTGATGCACAGCGCAGTCCTTCACGCCTCCCTTCCTGCACAGGGTCCTGGCCATCTGCACTGTGAAGATGTACTTCATCCCAGCTACCACCTGTAAGCAGAGGATGGTCAGCACGTCAGACCACAGACATAGAAATCCCCCATCTTGAATGAGGAACCTGTTCTAGTGATTCTATTTCTATGGCTAGAACTGAACTACTAAAAAACAGTGCTGATGACTGCATGGTTTAAAAATGAGTCTCCTGCATAATGTCAAGTGAGCATTGTTCACTGAGCCAGAGGGTACATAGGGCAAATGGGCATCTTATAATCACATGAGTCCTAGCGACAATAGGCTCCCATTGTCTCCACTCATCACCAACTATGTAAGGGATCAACGAGGGGCTTTGCGTTCTATGGAAAACAATGAACGACGTGCAAGGTGACAGACACTATAGCGGAGTGGAACTGACCTTACACGGAGTTAAATTATTTCCCAGAGAATGGATAGAACCCCGAGTTGATTATTCCTTTTACATCAAAGCTATAATTTACCACAAGAAGTCTGTTCACCATCCAGCGAAGTAGCTAGCAAGTTGACTAGACGGCTACAGTAGTTGCCGTGGTAACCCAACAGACTTTAGCTAACCATCAAACCTAGCTTGCTATTATGAAAACCAAATTCAACAAGACCAATACTGTTTTCAATTTTGCGTTCAAAAGTAGCTCAAAATAAAATTAAACTATAGCAATTTAATTATATGGTTCAAACATACCCTGCGTTCTAGGGAATTATACAAACGGGTGGGTCTAATACTGGATAAACCGCATTCCAGACATTGTTTATTCCACAAATTAGCACCAGCTAAAGGTAGGAAGTTGACATGCCCATTTAATCTGTTCCATCTGACTGCGCAATCCACTTTCTCCAATCCATATTCTCGTAAACCCAGCCAGGCAGTTTATAAACTTGATCCACTGTAAAAAATCTCCCATTTCTTTTAGACCGGTATTTGATTTTCAACAGCGGAAATTTGTATAAACATTGCTGTCTGTCTCCAGCATCGGGAAGAGAGTTTCACAGCCAGTCGAAATCATGAAGCAGCTGGTGTAAAGTGTTGCTTCCGTCCCTCTCCTCACCCCTACCTGGGCTCGAACCAGGGACCCTGTGCACACAACAACTGCCTCCCACAAAGCATCGTTACCTATCGCTCCACAAAAACCACTTCAAGGTCTCAGAGCAATTAACGACACCGATTGAGTCACTATTAGCGCGCACCTCGCTAACCATTTCACACCGATTACACTGGCATACTTTTTAATGGATATATAAAGAAACACAGGTCAAATTAAATGCAGCTAGTTCGCTGCCTTCACAGCTTGGATTTGAAGTGATTGTGTTAGCTAGTTCCTCTGAACAACAGTGTCCTGACAAGAGAGCACATCACCTATGCCAGGTGAAATCGCACAGCACTATAGCTCATTATTAAGTGTGTATCCAAATTCAATGTCACAAGAAAACGTAAAGGCAAATCGTTTGCTCTTATTCTGTCTTCATTGTTTGACGTGACTAATTTAGCCATAGTTGGCTAGCAAGCAAGCAGGGGATAAGAACGTTACCAACTAGTATTGCAATGGAACATTTTGAACGAACGACCAGCCGGCTTGGGTAGCAACCTTAGACTTGTCGGGACTACATCTTGTGAAATAATGAAATAGTATGAATCATCAAAATAAGTTATGAAAATATGTCAATCAATATTTGAATACGTTAGTAAACCGTTGTATACAAGAGATAACGTCCTCTAAACCGTCGCTAAGAATATATTGGCACGGTTTCCCGGTCCTCGACTTCCTCTCGGGCCTAACACCTGTGCCAATATCCAAACACTGGTTTCTCAGGCAAAATGCAAAAACCTGTCGGGTGTGATCGAGGCGTGAAGTTAGTTAGCTTGCTACTTCCAGACACAAATGAGAGAACATCTGATCATTCCACTTGCTGAGCTGGTTAGGCTGTTATCTGGAGCGTTGGTGACCAACTGTGCTGCTGGCAACAACTGAATTACGTTTTTGGCCGACGTTAACTGACACCGGTCATATTCGACATATGCATTTACGAATTCACATCATTAGTTATTCTGCCTCTGGCACACATACGAGATTGTCCTGAAATCAGAGTAGATAGCCAGAGTGAATTTAGGTATTGAACAGCGGAATGAAAAACGAAAACTACGCTACACAACGAACGATCAACATTGACGTCATTCAACTAATGAAAGGGTCTATAAAAAGGGACTGACCTGTTCCTGAGCCTTGACAACCTTGGCCACCTGCCTAACATACAGGTCGTTTGTTCCCTTGTTGTATTCGGCCACCGCGAACTTCAGCGCGTCTCTGGTAGTGGGGTCGTTCATATCTGCGTCCATGACGCCCCCCACCATTACATCGGCGCTCGTCACGATGAATGCCATCGCGAGCAAAGGAACGACGATCTTCCAATTCATGAGCATTTTTCCCGTCTGATATCGGTCTGTATTACAACTCCGATCGTATCAAGGAACTTTACACCACAACAAATCCTCACCTCCGACGACTTTTATATAAACGCGGTGACGTCACTTCTGCTTGATGAGGGGTGGGGCTTAATTATTAGTGGAATCAATATCAAATCAAATTTATTTATAAAGCCCTTCTTACATCAGCTGATATCTCAAAGTGCTGTACAGAAACCCAGCCTAAAACCCCAAACAGCAAGCAATGCAGGTGTATAAGCAATATCAACACAAAAGCGACCGACTCTATCACACCGACAATGAACTTTGCGCAATTTGTGCAAAATGGGACGCATGCGTGCAACAGTTAAACGTTCACCTGTTACTACTTCTGTCAAGCCATTTAACAAATACAGTTCGGTGCAAAAGTTCGATAAATCCAACGTGTGCACCACAGAACGAATTGCCTCTGCAACCCAATGCTGCAATGCAAACGCATTGGAAATGAATGTAGCTAACTAGAGTTGGCCGTTTTGCAGAGCTGCTTACCCCGTGTATTTGCTTGGTTGTAGGCTAAGCTAAATAATTCATTATGGAAAAATATTATGAAACGTAATGAGAACCTGCACACCAATGGCTGTCAAAACTCTGCGTCTGCTAAATGACTTAAATGTAAATGTAAATGACTATGCTTTATTGGCTTTAGGGATGATTGGCTATTTATACAGTCTAGCATTAGGCCTACTGTTAGACGTTCCCAGTGGGGGGGTCAAACTCATTCCACTGAGGGCCGAGTGTCTGCCGCTTTTATATTTCTTCTTTCGATTAAGATCTAGACAACCAGGTGGGGGTAGTTCATTAGTAATTAGTGACCTTAATTCATCAATCAAGAACAAAGTTAGAGCGAAACCCGCAGACACTCTGCCCTCCTTGGAATGAGTTTTACATGGGGCTAGGCTATATTCGTGATTTGACTTCTGTGCTTGTTATTTAGCCTATGGTGACTGGCTTCAAGTTATTGATGATACAAACCTGAGAAATGAAATTAGAATTAAGAATTGTATTTTCTTATCATCCTGGTCATAATGTCAATAGTCTAGTGAAATGGTGCTTTCAAAACAACTGGCAACACGGGGGAAAAACGAGGTCAAATCATGACGTCAGTGGTCTGATTTTCAAATCGGAAAGTCTGAGTTTGAGAAAGGTGCGCTGCTCAGTGTCCCGACTTCGAATTCCAAGTTGGATTACCGTTCAAAAAGATTTTCCCAGCCAGAGCTAATTTTTCCCGAGTTTCCAGTTGACCTGAAAGCACTGAAGTCGGAGATTTCCGAGTTCAGCTGATTTGAATGCCGCAAACGTCCAGACTTCGGTCAATGACGCACAGACAGCAGCGCACATTGGAACTGCAGGACTCTTGAGTAACCATGCAGACTATTGAAGTTCTGAAGTGAGTAGTTTTTTTATGTGGATAAATAGGGCGTATTTAATCAAACCATTGCGTAAGAGTATATTCATCGCCTATAGATGTGATTAAGACTAAATGGGTCAATGGAACGCAGCCAGTCGGGATAGAAGAAGGACGGTGGATTGGCGGCGCACGTTCAACAAACAAAGTGGATATTCGTCAAATTGTGATCGATGTATTGTAACAGGCCCACATTTTGGTTACCAATGTTCGATTTGGATATATTTGGCTGTTTTCGATGCGTAACGTTTAGAAATCGTCCCTTTTCAGGTTTAGAAGAAGTGACCGCAAAATGCTAACTCACATTTGTATAAACTGGTAACATAGCTAGGATAGAGAAATCTGGGTTTGGAGGCGTGTCGTTTTTAAAGGTGCACATGTAGAAATCGCTTCGCCATTTTCTGGTTGCAAAACTTCTAATAGTTCGCCTATTGTCAGTTTTATTTGACTACAAGCAAGTATGGTACGATGATATTCTACACTATTTAAACAGTTGTGAAATATATTTTCCATTACCACATATAGTAATATCAGCTGCTTGAACCTTGTGGACAAAACACCAAGTAAAAAGATGCATAGAAATGTCGCACATAGAACATATCTACTGCTTCTTAGACTTGCTTTCAATGAGAATGACAGATGTTGGGTTGCCCAAAAAGTGATGTTTTGCAGCTTTAACTGTGATTGGTGATGACGACATGAAAATATATTAGGGTTGACATCCAAACAAGCATTTTATTCCGATTTTTACCTCTGAAATACCATTTTTTCCCCTGGGGGGCAATGAGTAGGTTTGGGAGGTTGAATTAAATAGTTAAATTCCCATGTGTCAAAATAAAAAAACAAGTTAAATGGGTTTCCATCGCATTTTCAACTACTGATAGTTTTGTAAGAAGACATGTTTTGCTATATAGCGAATCTCTGGTTTTGGCAACAGCTCGTAGATATGGTGTGGGTAGGCGCTGCCTACATGATGAGAGCAAGTTTGTTTATATGTAAGACGGAAGCCAAGCTAAAAACGAATTTGCCTACATGGTGAGATTATTATGGACAAAAGAGCTAAATGTTTATTTGTCAAACGGCAGCCAAGCATTGATGATCATTTCACCAGAATAATACCCTCGTTATATATTGGAACGAGGCATCAAATTCATCACCTTGCACTTTAATCATAATTGATTGAATCGCTAGCCTAATAAACTGTATGCTTTCCCAACGAGTAGTAGTGAACGGACCAAACGACATGGCATTGCTTGATTATGATGGTTATTATATCAATATTTGCGCATTAAAGCATTTCCACCGACATTTCTCGCATAATTCATTTTACAGACAAAAAGATCGCACCTTGTCTAGCGTGTTTTGTCGACATTTAGAAAGTTTACCAACTAATGTTCAGTGTTCATCAGGCCTGTCGTTATGTTGTTTTAATGTGTACTTTACTCGCATAGAAAGGTTGAATGGAAACCTGGTTTGTGATGCTAACTTTTTTTTAACGTTCCGGGTTGTTTGTGTGTTGGTATTCCAGACAGGCCCTCTCCAGCCTGGATCCTACCCAGCAGCAGCAGCTCTTGGTGGCCGGGTCTGCGGTGGCCGTGGGCGGGCTGCTGACCTGTTATTACTGGGTGTATCAAGGGACGAAGGCCAAGCGCATTCCAATAGGGGATGGGTGGTGGGGGGCAGGAGAGAAGCCTCAGTCAGAGGATGAGAAGGTTTTCCCCTTTCAGGTCCAAACTTCTGATGAAGAGATACAGGTAGGATAATAAGGGGGTGAAACTTTATATCAAGTTCATAATTGCTGCAAGTCTTACTGTCAGTTTCCACTGGGCACAAACTGGTTCTGTCCACTTTGTTTTAACTTAATTTTCCAACATATTGTGACATGGAATCTACATGTAAAATAAATTCAGATTTGAAAGAAGTAAACTGTTGTTTTGAGGGTGAAATTTCAGCCACAGGATTATGTCATCATGGTAACCAAATTTCAACAGACAATTGTATAACATATGTTTAATTCATTTGTATATTTAAAACAATGTCAGATCATCAACATTTCTATCCACTGTCGGGGAAAAAACAAAGGAAAAAAACAATAGGCTGGGCAGCACCTCCTGTTGGAGAATTGATGTATCTACAGCTACCCTTTGGTATCCCATCCAGGGTATTAACCAAGCCCAGACATTATATTTGACACAGACTATTACAAATGTGCTATCTCGAGAAGGATTGTTGTGAGATCTCCCAGTTAAAAACGAAATAGATTGACTGTCGCTATTAAAGTCATTCCAAAGGGAAGGTTTAACAGAGCAAATGAAACAGGACCCTACTTTATCTCTCATACATCATCAATGAGACTATTTAGCCCGGTATAGCATTAGTAAAATCATCAACAGCTATTGGTTCAATTCAACCCAGAATTTAATTAAACATAGACAATAAAATTGGCCAAGTGTTTCAAGCTCAGGTTGATGTACAATTTAGTGATTTTGATTTGTTTGGTTGTCAACGCAATGTATCTTCTGCTTGTATAGTTTGATCTGTGCCAATGACAGTGACCAGGGATAGTGACCAATAGCAGGATAAATAGAAACTAATATATACATGTAAACAGGATGAATAGTGATCAGTAGCAGGATCAATGTATATATTACTATCAGTATCCATGTAAACAGGAGGGATAGGGACCAGTAGCAGGATCAATAGATGGTAGTGGCAATCAATAATCAACAGCCATTTAGCAGCAGTGTAAATTGACTGAGCGGGTGGACTCCTGTGGATGGACAGAGAGTCCGTGTGGATAGTCTGTGGGGGAGGGAGAACAGTATCTGTTAGCCATTTGATAGTGTCATGGCCAGGCGATAGAAGTTGTTTTGTAGTCTGTTTGACTGGGCATTGATGCAACAGTACCCCCTGCTGGACAGGGAGCATGGAGGACAGTGATCCTCAACTGCAATCTTCAAATCAAATTGTATTAGTCACATACACATGGTTAGCAGATGTTAATGCGAGTGTAGCGAAATGCTTGTGCTTCTAGTTCCGACAATGCAGTAATAACCAACAAGTAATCTAACCTAACAATTCCACAACTACTACCTTATACACACACAAGTGTAAAGGGATAAAGAATATGTACATAAAGATATATGAATGAGTGGTGGTACAGAACGGCATAGGCAAGATGCAGTAGATGGTATAGAGTACGGTATATACATATGAGATGAGTACTGTAGGGTATGTAAACATAAAGTGGCATAGTTTAAAGTGGCTAGTGGTACATGTATTACATAAAGATGGCAAGATGCAGTAGATGATATAGAGTACAGTATATACATATGAGATGGGTAATGTAGGGTATGTAAACATTATATTAAGTGGCATTGTTTAAAGTGGCTAGTGGTACATTTTTACATAATTTCCATCAATTCCCATTTTTAAAGTGGCTGGAGTTGAGTCAGTATGTTGGCAGCGGCCGCTAAATGTTAGTGGTGGCTGTTTAACAGTCTGATGGCCTTGAGATAGAAGCTGTTTTTCAGTCTCTCGGTCCCTGCTTTGATGCACCTGTACTGACCTCGCCTTCTGGATGATAGCGGGGTGAACAGGCAGTGGCTTGGGTGGTTGTTGTTCTTGATGATCTTTATGGCCTTCCTGTGACATCGGGTGGTGTAGGTGTCCTGGAGGGCAGGTAGTTTGCCCCCGGTGATGCGTTCTGCAGACCTCACTACCCTCTGGAGAGCCTTACGGTTGTGGGCGGAGCAGTTGCCGTACCAGGCGGTGATACAGCCCGACAGGATGCTCTCGATTGTGCATCTGTAGAAGTTTGTGAGTGCTTTTGGTGACAAGCCGAATTTCTTCAGCCTCCTGAGGTTGAAGAGGCGCTGCTGCGCCTTCTTCACGACGCTGTCTGTGTGGGTGGACCAATTCAGTTTGTCCGTGATGTGTACACCGAGGAACTTAAAACTTTCCACCTTCTCCACTACTGACCCGTCGATGTGGATAGGGGGGTGCTCCCTCTGCTGTTTCCTGAAGTCCACAATCATCTCCTTTGTTTTGTTGACGTTGAGTGTGAGGTTATTTTCCTGACACCACACTCCGAGGGCCCTCACCTCCTCCCTGTAGGCCGTCTCGTCGTTGTTGGTAATCAAGCCTACCACTGTAGTGTCATCCGCAAACTTGATGATTGAGTTGGAGGCGTGCATGGCCACGCAGTCGTGGGTGAACAGGGAGTACAGGAGAGGGCTCAGAACGCACCCTTGTGGGGCCCCAGTGTTGAGGATCAGCGGGGTGGAGATGTTGTTACCTACCCTCACCACCTGGGGGCGGCCCGTCAGGAAGTCCAGGACCCAGTTGCACAGGGCGGGGTCGAGACCCAGGGTCTCGAGCTTGATGACGAGTTTGGAGGGTACTATGGTGTTAAATGCTGAGCTGTAATCGATGAACAGCATTCTCACATGGGTATTCCTCTTGTCCAGATGGGTTAGGGCAGTGTGCAGTGTGCAGTGTGGTTGCGATTGCGTCGTCTGTGGACCTATTGGGTCGGTAAGCAAATTGGAGTGGGTCTAGGGTGTCCGGTAGGGTGGAGGTGATATGGTCCTTGACTAGTCTCTCAAAGCACTTCATGATGACGGAAGTGAGTGCTACGGGGCGGTAGTCGTTTAGCTCAGTTACCTTAGCTTTCTTGGGAACAGGAACAATGGTGGCCCTCTTGAAGCATGTGGGAACAGCAGACTGGGATAAGGATTGATTGAATATGTCCGTAAACACACCAGCCAGCTGGTCTGCGCATGCTCTGAGGACGCGGCTGGGAATGCCGTCTGGGCCTGCAGCCTTGCGAGGGTTAACACGTTTAAATGTTTTACTCACCTCGGCTGCAGTGAAGGAGAGCCCGCAGGTTTTGGTAGGGGGCCGTGTCAGTGGCACTGTATTGTCCTCAAAGCGGGCAAAAAAGTTGTTTAGCCTGTCTGGGAGCAAGACATCCTGGTCCGCGACGGGGCTGGTTTTCTTTTTGTAATCCGTGATTGACTGTAGACCCTGCCACATACCTCTTGTGTCTGAGCTGTTGAATTGCGACTCGATTTTGTCTCTGTACTGGGACTTAGCCTGTTTGATTGCCTTGCGGAGAGAATAGCTACACTGTTTGTATTCGGTCATGCTTCCGGTCACCTTGCCCTGGTTAAAAGCAGTGGTTCGCGCTTTCAGTTTCACGCGAATGCTGCCGTCAATCCACGGTTTCTGGTTTGGGAATGTTTTAATCGTTGCTGTGGGTACGACATCGTCAATGCACTTCCTAATGAACTCGCTCACCGAATCAGCATATTCGTCAATATTGTTGTTGGACGCAATGCGGAACATATTCCAATCCGCGTGATCGAAGCAGTCTTGAAGCGTGGATTCAGATTGGTCGGACCAGCGTTGAACAGACCTGAGCGCGGGAGCTTGTTGTTTCTGTTTGTAGGCTGGAATCAACAAAATGGAGTCGTGGTCAGCTTTTCCGAAAGGGGGGCGGGGGAGGGCCTTATATGCGTCGCGGAAATTAGTATAACAATGATCTAGGGTTTTTCCAGCCCTGGTAGCACAATCGATATGCTGATAGAATTTAGGGAGTTTTTTTTTTAGATTAGCCTTGTTAAAATCCCCAGCTACGATGAATGCAGCCTCAGGGTGTGTGGTTTCCAGTTTACAAAGAGTCAGATAAAGTTCGTTCAGGGCCATCGATGTGTCTGCTTGGGGGGGAATATATACGGCTGTGATTATGATTGAAGAGAATTCCCTTGGTAGATAATGCGGTCGACATTTGATTGTGAGGAGTTCTAGATCAGGTGAACAGAATGACTTGAGTTCCTGTGTGTTGTTATGATGATCACACCACGTCTCGTTAATCATAAGGCATACCCCCCCGCCCCTCTTCTTACCAGAAAGATGTTTGTTTCTGTCGGCGCGATGCATGAAGAAACCAGCTGGCTGCACCGACTCCGTTAGCGTCTCTTGAGTTAGCCATGTTTCCGTGAAGCAGAGCACGTTGCAATCCCTGATGTCTCTCTGGAATGCTACCCGTGCTCGGATTTCATCAACCTTATTGTCAAGAGACTGGACATTGGCGAGTAGTATGCTAGGGAGTGGAGCGCGATGTGCCCGTCTCCGAAGCCTGGCCAGGAGACCGCCTCGTTTGCCCCTTTTACGGCGTCGCACAGGGTCGCCGGCTGGGATCAGATCCATTGTATTGGGTGGAAGGCAAAACACTGGATCCGTTTCGGGAAAGTCATATTCCTGGTAGGAACGATGATGAGTTGACGTTAATCGTATATTCAGTAGTTCCTCCCGACTGTATGTAATGAAACCTAAGATTACCTGGGGTACCGATGTAAGAAATAACACATAAAAAAACAAAATACTGCATATTTTCCAAGGAACGCGAAGCGAGGCGGCCATCTCGTTTCGGCGCCGGATGTTGTCTTGGTCATTCTTGGTCATTTGGTTCTGCTATCAGATGAAGCACAGTGATAATACATTAATCTGTTGTATAAATAAACAAAATATCGGACATTGTCTTCCCAATTTGCAGTAATATACATTTCGGTAACAATTAAACCAAAAATCAGACATTGTTTTTACATTGGAATTTGGTTGTGAATTAGATGGTTAAAAGCGTAGTGACAACACATTGGAAATTCAACTAACTTTTATATTTTTGAGTGGTGAGTATAGGTTGTAATCTCATTGATCAACGTCTCAACTAAATATTATTCATGTTGAAATGACATTGTGTGCCCAGTAAGTTATGGCTGAGTATCTTTGAATTTCATGTGAAAATCAAGGGAACATGTAACTTTGTATGACCACAACAGGCCTAACACAGGTCTTCCTCCTCCTCCATCTTCCTCCTCTACAGGACTTGTATGACCGTATTGACAGAACCCGGTACACTGAACCCCTGGAGGACGCCGGTTTCCAGTACGGCTTCAACTCTACCTACCTGAAGAAGGTGGTCTCCCACTGGAGGCATCAATTTAACTGGAAGAAGCAGATTGCAATACTCAACAAGTATCCTCAATTCAAAACCAATATCGAGGGTTAGTAGGCCTTGATGATCACATCATGATCTTTAGAGTGCCATTTTCTATCTCTCACTCGGTTTGGCATTTGTCAAGCATAATCATAAAAGTGAGTTAAAAAATAATGTTGATATAAAGAATAAGGCCTTTATAAAAGGCTCATACATGCTTCTAACAAGTCCCCCCAATGTTTTACCCACTGCTCCCCATCCTCTAACCCCTGACTCCTCTTCCTTCAGGACTGGATGTACACTTCATCCATGTGCGTCCACCTCACCGTGAGGGCCAGAGGGTGTTGCCTCTAATACTGGTGCATGGCTGGCCTGGCTCTGTCTATGAGTTCTATAGGATCCTGCCTTTACTCACTGACTCTCTGGACAGTCTGGCTTTCGAGGTCATCTGCCCCTCTATCCCAGGATATGGCTTCTCCGAGGCCCCTCGTAAGCAAGGTGAGGACTCGCTTATGGGGCATAAGCATTCTCTAAAGCAGGGGTGTCAAACTCATTCTACCGCAGGGGCCGCTTTCTGTCTTCAACGAGGTCCAAACGGCTGCACTGAAATGTGTTATTTATATATATATACATCCTCACCGTCAATAACTGACTGCCTAGCTTTCATTCAGGTGAATATTAGCGAGCTGGACACAGTCAAGAAAATGTACACTGAACAAAAATGTGAATGCAACATGCAAAGGGTTGGTCCCATGTTTCATGAGCTGAAATAAAATAACCCAGACATTTTCCAAAAAGCTTATTTCTCTCAAATGTTGTCCACAAATTAGTTTACATCCCTGTTACTGAGCATTTGCCAAGATAATCCATCCACCTGGCATGTGGCATATCAACTTACTGATTTAAACAGCATGATCATTACACAGGTGCACCTTGTTCTGAGGACAATAAAAGGCCACTCTAAAATGTGCAGTATTGTCACACAACACAATAAGTTTTGAGGGTGTGTGTAATTGGCATGCTGACTGTAGGAATGTCCACCAGAGCTGTTGCCAGAGAATTGAATGTTAATTTCTCTACCATAAGCTGCCTCCAACATTGTTTTAGAGAATTTGGCAGTACATCCAACCTGCCTCACAACCACAGACCACCTGTAACCGTGCCAGCCCAGGACCTCCACAACCGGGTTCGTCACCTGCGGGATCGTATGAGACCAGCCACCCGGACAGCTGAGTAAACTGTGGGTTTGCACAACCGAAGAATTTCTGCACAAACTGTCAGAAACCGTCTCAGGGAAGCTCATCTGCTCATCGTCCTCACCAGGGTCATGACCTGACTGCAGTTCGGCGTCGTTACCGACTTCAGTGGGCAAATGCTCACCTTAGATGGCCACTGGTACGCTGGAGAAGTGTGCTCTAAATGGATTAACCCAGGTTTCAACTGTTCCGGGCAGATGGCAGACAGCATGCATGGTGTCGGGTTGGCGAGCGGTTTGCTAATGTCAACGTTGTGAACAGAGTGCCCCATGGTGGGGTTATGGTATGGTCAGTCATAAGCTACAGACAACATTGCATTTTGTCCATGGCAATTTGAATACACAGAGATACCAGAGATGAATGTAATGTTTACTGTTCAATTTTGTTGATTTCACTTTTGTATATTATCTACTTCACTTGCTTTGGCAATGTTAACACATGATTCCCATGCCAATAAAGCCCCTTGAATTGATAGCGTGATGAGATCCTGAGGCCCATTGTCGTGCCATTCATCCACCACCATCACAACAAGTTTCAGCATGATAATGCCCCATGTGTGTCCCAGTTCTTCAATGGCCTGCATACTCACCAGACCTATCACCCATTGAGCATGTTTGGGATGCTCTGGGTTGACGTGTACAACAGCATGTTCCAGTTGCCACCAATATCCAGTACTTTGCACAGCCATTGAAGAGGAGTTGTACAACATTCCACAGGCTACAATCGACAGCCTGATTTCACTCTGAGAAGGAGATGTGTCGCACTGCATGAGGCAAATGATGGTCACACCAGATACTGACTGGTTTTCTAATCCATCTCCCTATATGTAAAAATATATATATTTAATTTTTTTTAAAGATATCTGTGACCAATAAAAAGCATGAGTTGGCGCGCACCAAGAGAAATATTTAGTTTAGAGGTGCTGAACGACGGTGAATAAACTAACTTTTGGTTCAACCATAATGCATAATTTATGAGAGAGAGACTTATATATTTTTTAAAGGTATGTGTGACCAACATATGCATATCTGTATTCCCAGCCTTGTGAATTCCAGATAGTAGGGCTTAGTGACTTTATTTAAACTAACTGATTTCCCTTTATGAACTGTAACTCAGTAAAATCTTGGAAATTGTTGCATTTTGTGTTTTAGTTCAGTGTAGGTCCATTATCATTTCTACGCAGTTGTGAGTTGGTTTTAGTCATTTAAAGTATATCGAGTTTGTCCCCCCACTTCTCTGGACTGATTGGACGGGGGCGGTATGTTTGACACCCCACTTCTCTGGACTGATTGGACGGGGGCTGTATGTTTGACACCCCACTTCTCTGGACTGATTGGACGGGGGCTGTATGTTTGACACCCCACTTCTCTGGACTGATTGGACGGGGGCTGTGTGTTTGACCCCCCCCCCCCCCCCCCCCACTCTAAAGAACTGTGATGGCATAGACCAGTTTTTGCAAATGGAAAAACACGTTCTGTCACATTGTTGCAAGAATTTGAGCTGGACATATCCATATATTCTGCTAAGTGACTTGTTATGTATCTCTATCTGGTTCTATCATAACTCCACACCACAGTAATACAGGGTTAGGTTACAGTAACCCCATCATGACAGGCTGGAGGAGTTGTATAACCTAGAATAGCAATAAATATCCCACTAATACTGTTTTTCTTTTTTAATTATTAATCAAGCAAGGAGATTCAAGGTTTTGTTTTATTTTCTGATTGTGGTAATTCATCTTTTTGTCTTTTTAACCCAGCCCTATTTAGTAAAGTTACTATTAGTTCACTATACTAGCAATAGATGAGTTACTAAGGACTATGGTCTTCTGTGGTGTCATACTAATGTATCTGCTCTTCTTCTGTGGTGTTCCTCCCTGCAGGGTTTAACTCTCTGGCTGCAGCGAGGGTCTTCCACAAGCTGATGGAGCGTCTGGGTTTCTCAGAGTATTATCTGCAGGGAGGAGACTGGGGCTCACTCATCACTACTAACATGGCCCAGATGAAGCCAGAGTAAGAACAATTCTCCTCTTTTCTAGATAAGTGCACTTGCACATTCCCTGTCATGGATTTTAAAGCATATAATTGATGTAAGCATTGGCTGGAGTGAGTTGCCAGCAGTGTAATCCATGAGGGGGGGAAAAAGTGTGAATCTGTACACTTAGGAAGAAGGGTTTAAAACCAGGAAGCAGCCTAAGAACTCCCGAGTGGCGCAGCGGTCTAAAGCACCGCATCTCAGTGCTAAAGGCGTCACTACAGCCTCCCTGGTTCGATTCCAGGCTGTATCACAACCGGTCGTGATTGGGCATCCGATAGGGCGGTGGACAATTGGCCCAGCGTCGTCCGGGTTTGGCTGGGGAAGGCCGTCCATTGTAAATAAGAATGTGTTCTTAACTGACTTAATTTAAAAAAATAACAGACAGCCGGCCCCAATTCTCTCTCTAGTCCTTCCCCTTGGAACTCAAACCCTTTTGATATTTGTTGATCTGTTAGGTGGGAACAATATGGTGGAAGCACCTCCACAATACTGATTATACCTGTCCAGACCCTTCAGATACACAGCTCCACCATTACACTGATTATACCTATCCAGACCCTTCATATCTGCAAATATGGAAGGGTTAGGGTGGCGTATCCCAATCTCTCCTGGGGACTCCAAGGTGTTCACATTTGAGTGTTTGCTGTACAGCACTACACAGCTGATTTAACTCATCAAGTTTGAGTATTTTAATTAAGAGCAAAGAAAAACACAACGTGTACCCATTGTGGTCCCCAGGACTGAGTTTGGGAAATGCTGGGTCACGGGGACATTTAGTGTACACAGAATAACATGTCTTCAGAACATCAACACTGTAACCATCAAGCAGAAAGATGTCTCTGTTGGATGACCACACTCTTTATCTTCTCTTCCTGTGCTACTGTGTAGGTGTGTGAAGGGTCTCCACCTCAACATGTTAACTAGCAAACTGAGGGGGTTCGGTGTCCTGTTTTCCATCCTGATTGGCCGCTACGTGCCCTGGCTGGTTGGGTTCACCAGGGAAGATGTCAGAAGGTTGTTTGGTTCAGTAGGTTTCATGGAAAGGAACATCTATGAGATCATCAGAGAGACTGGCTACCTGCACATCCAGGGCACCAAGCCAGACTCCGCTGGTGAGAATGTCACAGCTTTATTTTACCTGATATTTCACCTGACGTTTTGATGATCCACATCTTCCAGGCTTTTTGTTTGAGCATGAGACTGAATGGACTGCTTTGTTGGTCAGTTTTTACCATCGGTCTGTAGTACTCCTAACACCACCACCACACACCTGGTGATATGCTTGATCCAGATTTGCTGCAGCTCGCTGTCCCCCTGATGGCTGAATCTTTAACCTGACGATTTATATCTGGTACTGTCACCAAGGTTTGGAAGACGGCCCATGTACTCCAACCTTCAAAGGTGGTGACCATTGTGCCCTAAATCATTATTGGCCTATTTCTAAACTTTCTTGCCTAGCTAAAGTATTAGAATCCTTGATTAAATCTCAGCTAAGATCTTTTGTGTCTTTGAAATGTATTTTAAAATGAAATAAGTCTGTTTAGACCAGGTCATAGCACTATCTCTTCTGCATCCCTAGTTATAAATGATGTGGTTAACTGTCTGGATGAAAGGCAACATGGTGCTGCCCTCTTCAATGACATGTCAAAGGCTTTTGATACTGTTGATCACTCACAGCTAATTCAGAGGCTTTCCTCAGTTGTCCTAGACCAGGCTGCATGTAACGGGTTAAAACATTACTTGACAGAACTTAATATTTTACTACACCGGCATAAGGCAGGGCTTGCAGACCTATTATGGACTACAAAGGGAAGCACAGCCGCGAGTTGCCCAGTGACACGAGCCTAACAGGGGAACTTAATGACTTCTCTGCACGCGTCGAGGCAAGCAACGCTGAAGCATGCATGAGAGCACTAGCTGTTCTGGACGACTGTGTGATCATGCTATCCGTAGCCGATGTGGGTAAGCCCTTTTAAACAGGTCAACATACCAGGATGTGTACTCCGAGCATGCGCTGACCAACTGGCAAGTGTCTTCACTGACATTTTTAACCTGTCCCTGACCGAGTCTGTAATACCAACATGTTTCAAGCAGACCACCATAGTTCCTGTGCCCGAGACACCAAGGTAACCTGCCTAAATGACTACCGACGCGTCGCACTCGCGCCTGTAGCCATGAAGGCTGCTCATGGCTCACATCAACACCATTATCATTATCCCAGAAACCCTACACCCAGATCCACAGATGACGCAATCTCTATTGCACTCCACACGGCACTTTCCTACCTGGACAAAAGGAACACCTACATGAGAATGCTATTCATTGACTACAGCTCAGCGTTCAACATAGTGCCCTCAAAGCTCATCATTAAGCTAAGGACCCTGGGACTAAACGGCTCCCTCTGCAACTTGATCCCGGACATCTTGACGGGCCCCCCCCAGGTGGTAAGGATAAGCAACATTACATCTGCCACGTTGATCCTCAAGACGGGGGCCCCTCAGGGGTGCATGCTCAGTCACCTCCTGTACTCCCTGTTCACCCATGACTGCATGGCCAAGCACGACTCAACACCATCAAGTTTGCTAACGACACAATAGCGGTAGGCCTGATCATTGACAACGATGTGACAGCCTATAGGGAGGTCAGAGACAACAACCTCTCCCTCAATGTGATCAAGACAAAGGAGATGATCGTGGACTACAGGAAAAGGAGGGCTGAGCACACCCCCATTCTCATCGACGGTGTTGTAATGGAGCTGGTTGAGAGCTTCAAACTACCATGGTCCAAACGCACCAAGACAGCTGTGAAGAGGGCACGACAATTACCATTCCCCCTCAGGAGACTGAAAAGATTGATGGTGCTGATGTGAGCCATGAACAGCCTTTCAAAGCACTTCATGGTTACAGATGTGAGTGCTACGGGTCGTTAGTCATTTATGCAGGTTACCTTGGCCATTGGGCACAGGGACTATGGTGGTCTGCTTGAAACGTGTAGGTATTACAGACTCTGTCAGGGACAGGTTAAAAATGTCAGTGAAGACACTTGCCGGTTGGTCAGCGCATGCTCGGAGTACACATCCTGGTAGTCCGTCTGGCCCTGCGGCCTTGTGAATGTTTACCTGTTTTTAAATGTCGTACTCACATCGGCAACTGAGAGCATGATCACACAGTCGTCTGGAACACAGTCGCAAAGAATGTGTAAAGTTAGGTTAAATATAAAACTGGAATTTTTCCAATACGCCTACTGTTCTAAACCCCACATCAATGTTATAGAAAACAAATTGAAAATATAGATATGAAAAAACATACCGTAGCTGGTCCTCTGGAACAGCTGGTGCTCTCATGCAGATTTTTGTTCCACAAATAATGTCTAAGAACTATCTTCAAAAATGTTTTTCCATTTTATGTTTTGGTGCCTCTAGGGCAATTCAGAAAGCTGAGTGATGACCTTATTACCAATGAATGTGTTTTTTATGATCTTGTTTTTCTTTCTTTATTTATATTTTGTGTGTATTTCAGGGCTGTAAAAGAGACCATGGTTTCAGTATGACTCCCTGGTAAAATAAAAAAAATGCACGGACACACAGACCTCTGATAGTTTAGCTGTAGTAGTCGTTCTAATCATATTGTGAAATGTCTCCCCCTGCAGGTTGTGGACTGAATGACTCTCCAGTAGGCCTGGCTGCTTACATACTGGAGAAGTTTTCCACCTGGACTGACTTCAACAACAGGGACTTGGAAGATGGGGGGCTGGAGAGGTACAAGCTACAGTTCAGCTTGTTTACTTTGGGTTGTGAGTGGAGAAATATATACTTTTTAGGGGGTAAATATATTGCTGTCCCATCAATTACTCTTAATCAAATGATGGCAGATCTGCCAAAACTGTAGGGGAAACATTCAATACAACTTTATTTGTCCCAGCAAAACAATGATCCTAATCTATTTGCATGAACATGTTGCCTTGGTAGCACCCATTCACAGTCCTATTCACTTGACACCAAATGGGAAAATCACAAACTGAAAGAGGGACTACCTTTGTTGTATTCATCAGTGCACACCGTAGATAAACATTTACAACTGAAAAAGGGCTGTTGATTGGTTCATTGAGAGCCTGGTTCCTGTCTTTTAGGAAGTTCACCCTGGACGACCTGCTGACCAACATCATGATCTACTGGACCACCGGCTCCATCGTGTCCTCCATGAGGTTCTACAAGGAGAACTTAAAGACCAACATTGACAACAGACTGGATAATAAGTGAGTTTGTATGTGTGGTGTCATATGGTCCAGTATGACACGGGCGGTTCCTACAGGGCCTGTCCATTTAATATGACACCGGCTGTTCCTACAGGGCCTGTCCAGTTTAATATGACACGGGCTGTTCCTACAGGGCCTGTCCAGTTTAATATGACACGGGCTGTTCCTACAGGGTCTGTCCAGTTTAATATGACACGGGCTGTTCCTACAGGGCCTGTCCAGTTTAATATGACACGGGCTGTTCCTACAGGGTCTGTCCAGTTTAATATGACACGGGCTGTTCCTACAGGGTCTGTCCAGTTTAATATGACACGGGCTGTTCCTAAAAACCAATAATAGACGCTATTTAATAATACATGCCAAGGGACGTATAGTACATTTTGTAGTTTTATGTGATCCTTGCGGGACTTGAACCCATGATCATGCTTGCTTTGTGTTATGATAACAGGCTCCCAATAATGAGATGTTCCAGGTGGTTGTTTTCTACCTACTTTAGTTGAATGCACTGATTGGCAGACACTCTGCTAAAATGAGTGTCTGCTCTGACTAAAAATGTAAATGTGTGGCTGTGTTTGTTAACCTGTCTCTCGTGTCCTCAGTACGGGGGTGTATGTACCTACAGGCCTGGCCGCGTTTCCCAACGAGCTAATGCACGTGCCCCAGTCGTGGGCCAGAGACAGGTTCAGGAACATCTACTCCTACTCTTACATGCCCCGAGGAGGCCACTTCGCTGCCTTCGAGGAGCCACAGCTCCTGGCTGACGACCTGCTGCAGTTTGTGAAGAAGGTGGAGAAGTTGTAGAGTTGATGGATACAAGAGGTCGACTCTCCACTCCTGCCAAGTGCCTGGAAGAAAAACCAGCAGGACTGCAGAACGTGATAACACTACAGCTTGGAATTGTAGCTTTGTACTAAAAACATTTAAATGTTAGTCTAAGATAAAAAGTCAGAAGCACTGTCTGATTATCAGGTAAATACTTTGTCAATCAGTGATGTTAACACTGCAATATGATCATGCTCAGTGATTGTGTTGGTGTAATATTAAGCCTATACAGTCAACATAATGGACCAATACTGTAATCAAAAAATGAAATGATCAGCACTTCAATACAGATTACAAATGTCTTCCAGATTCCACAACAACTGTGTGAAAGCAGCCTCAATCACAGATGTCTGTTCTTCTCTTGTTGTAATAATGCACTACTGCTATAGTATACTATACTACTGCTGTACTGCTATAGCATATTATACTATTGCTGTACTGCTATACTATACTACTGCTGTACTGCTATCCTATACTACTGCTGTACTGCTATAGTATATTATACTACTGCTGTACTGCTATAGTATATTATACTACTGTTGTACTATACTACTGCTGTACTGCTATAGTATACTATACTACTGCTGTACTGCAATAGTATACTATACTACTGCTGTAATCATGTCTATTGTGACGAGCTTGTAAGGCAGGGATGTCAAACTCATTCTACAGAGGGCAAAGTGTCTGTGGGTTTTCCTTTCAATTAAGACCTAGACAACCCAAATCAAATTTTATTTGTCACATACACATGGTTAGCAGGTGTTAATGCGAGTGTAGCGAAATGCTTGTGCTTCTAGTTCCGACAATGCAGTAATAACCAACAAGTAATCTAACCTAACAATTCCACAACTACTACCTTATACACACAAGTGTAAAGGGATAAGAATATGTAAATAAAGATATATGAATGAGTGATGGTACAGAACGGCATAGGCAAGATGCAGTAGATGGTATAGAGTACAGTATATACATATGAGATGAGTAATGTAGGGTATATAAACATAAAGTGGCATAGTTTAAAGTGGCTAGTGATACATGTATTACATACATTTCCATCAATTCCCATTATTAAAGTGGCTGGAGTTGAGTCAGTATGTTGGCAGCGGCCACTAAATGTTAGTGGTGGCTGTTTAACAGTCTGATGGCCTTGAGATAGAAGCTGTTTTTCAGTCTCTCGGTCCCAGCTTTGATGCACCTGTACTGACCTCGCCTTCTGGATTATAGCAGGGTGAACAGGCAGTGGCTCGGGTGGTTGTTGTCCTTGATGATCTTTATGGCCTTCCTGTGACATTGGGTGGTGTAGGTGTCCTGGAGGGCAGGTAGTTTGCCCCCGGTGATGCGTTGTGCAGACCTCACTACCCTCTGGAGAGGCTTACGGTTGTGGGCGGAGCAGTTGCCGTACCAGGCGGTGATACAGCCCGACAGGATGCTCTCGATTGTGCATCTGTAGAAGTTTGTGAGTGCTTTTGGTGACAAGCCGAATTTCTTCAGCCCCCTGAGGTTGAAGAGGCGCTGCTGCGCCTTCTTCACCACGCTGTCTGTGTGGGTGGACCAATTCAGTTTGTCCGTGATGTGTACACCGAGGAACTTAAAACTTACTACCCTCTCCACTACTGTCCCATCGATGTGGATAGGGGGGGTGCTCCCTCTGCTGTTTCCTGAAGTCCACGATCATCTCCTTTGTTTTGTTGACGTTGAGTGTGAGGTTATTTTCCTGACACCACACTCCGAGGGCCCTCACCTCCACCCTGTAGGCTGTCTCGTCGTTGTTGGTAATCAAGCCCACTACTGTTGTGTCGTCTGCAAACTTCATGATTGAGTTGGAGGTGAGGGGAGTTCCTAACTAAATATACTTCAATGTGTTCCATTGAGCATGGTTTTTAGCATAGGTCTAGATTTAGCCTAGGTCTAGATTTAGCCTAATCTATGTCCAGGAAACCATTATGAATTTTCCGTGGACCCCAGGAAGACTAGCAGTAACTAAGGCATCAGCTTATGAGGATCCAAATAAAGAAATTAAACAAATTAACATCCACAAGTCAATAATTCACAAGACTTAGAACTACAGTGGGGAGAACAAGTATTTGATACACTGCCGATTTTGCAGGTTTTCCTACTTACAAAGCATGTAGAGGTCTGTAATTTTTATCATAGGTACACTTCAACTGTGAGAGACGGAATCTAAAACAAAAATCCAGAAAATCACATTGTATGATTTTTAAGTAATTAATTTACATTTTATTGCATGACATAAGTATTTGATCACCTACCAACCAGTAAGAATTCCGGCTCTCACAGACCTGTTCGTTTTTCTTTAAGAAGCCCTCCTGTTCTCCACTCATTACCTGTATTAACTGCACCTGTTTGAACTCGTTACCTGTATAAAAGACACCTGTACACACACTCAATCAAACAGACTCCAACCTCTCCACAATGGCCAAGACCAGAGAGCTGTGTAAGGACATCAGGGATCAAATTGTAGACCTGCACAAGGCTGGGATGGGCTACAGGACAATAGGCAAGCAGCTTGGTGAGAAGGCAACAACTGTTGGCGCAATTATTAGAAAATGGAAGAAGTTCAAGATGACGGTCAATCACCCTCGGTCTGGGGCTCCATGCAAGATCTCACCTCGTGGGGCATCAATGATCATGAGGAAGGTGAGGGATCAGCCCAGAACTACACGGCAGGACCTGGTCAATGACCTGAAGAGAGCTGGGACCACAGTCTCAAAGAAAACCAATAGTAACACACTACGCCGTCATGGATTAAAATCCTGCAGTGCACGCAAGGTCCCTCTGCTCAAGCCAGCGCATGTCCAGGACCGTCTGAAGTTTGCCAATGACCATCTGGATTATCCAGAGGAGGAATGGGAGAAGGTCATGTGGTCTGATGAGACAAAAATAGAGTTTTTTGGTCTAAACTCCACTCGCCGTGTTTGGAGGAAGAAGAAGGATGAGTACAACCCCAAGAACACCATCCCAACCGTGAAGCATGGAGGTGGAAACATCATTCTTTGGGGATGCTTTTCTGCAAAGGGGACAGGACGACTGCACCGTATTGAGGGGAGGATGGATGGGGCCATGTATCGCGAGATCTTGGCCAACAACCTCCTTCCCTAAGTAAGAGCATTGAAGATGGGTCATGGCTGGGTCTTCCAGCATGACAACGACCCGAAACACACAGCCAGGGCAACTAAGGAGTTGCTCCGTAAGAAGCATCTCAAGGTCCCGGAGTGGCCTAGCCAGTCTCCAGACCTGAACCCAATAGAAAATCTTTGGAGGGAGCTGAAAGTCCGTATTGCCCAGCGACAGCCCCGAAACCTGAAGGATCTGGAGAAGGTCTGTATGGAGGAGTGGGCCAAAATCCCTGCTACAGTGTGTACAAACCTGGTCAAGAACTACAGGAAACGTATGATCTCTGTAATTGCAAACAAAGGTTTCTGTACCAAATATTAAGTTCTGCTTTTCTGATGTATCAAATACTTATGTCATGCAATAAAATGCAAATTAATTACTTAAAAATCATACAATGTGATTTTCTGGATTTTTGTTTTAGATTCCGTCTCTCACAGTTGAAGTGTACCTATGATAAAAATTACAGACCTCTACATGCTTTGTAAGTAGGAAAACCTGCAAAATCGGCAGTGTATCAAATACTTGTTCTCCCCACTGTATGTATGCTGCAAAATGTGTATAATTCAAATTAACCTTATAATTTAGTGATCCAGTTTAGACTGACAGACAGTACTGTATAAAAATCAGAAAAACATTTTAAACAATTGAATCCCAAGACATTATACAGGTACAACCAGATGACAAGTAGGTATACAGTGCATAAAGTAACTTAGTAGGCTATATACAGTCACAGCACCAACACTGCTTTCAGTACAGCACATACCCAAGGTACACCAGACAACATATTCATTACAATCATTCTGTACAGGTGATGCCAGTCATTCATATAAACCTCTATAGAAACATAGTACCTGGACTGGGCTCAGGGTTACAGAGAGAGAGTCGTCCCTGGACTGGGCTCAGGGTTACAGAGAGAGAGAATGTCCCTGGACTGGGCTCAGGGTTACAGAGAGAGAGTCGTCCCTGGACTGGGCTCAGGGTTACAGAGAGAGAGTCGTCCCTGGACTGGTCTCCGGGTTACAGAGAGAGAGTCGTCCCTGGACTGGGCTCAGGGTTACAGAGAGAGAGTCGTCCCTGGACTGGGCTCGGGGTTACAGAGAGAGAGTCGTCCCTGGACTGGGCTCGGGGTTACAGAGAGAGAGTCGTCCCTGGACTGGGCTCGGGGTTACAGAGAGAGAGTCGTCCCTGGACTGGGCTCGGGGTTACAGAGAGAGAGTCGTCCCTGGACTGGGCTCAGGGTTACAGAGAGAGAGAGTCGTCCCTGGACTGGGCTCAGGGTTACAGAGAGAGAGTCGTCCCTGGACTGGGCTCAGGGTTACAGAGAGAGAGTCGTCCCTGGACTGGGTTCGGGGTTACAGAGAGAGAGTCGTCCCTGGACTGGGCTCAGGGTTACAGAGAGAGAGTCGTCCCTGGACTGGGCTCAGGGTTACAGAGAGAGAGAGTCGTCCCTGGACTGGGCTCATGGTTACAGAGAGAGAGTCGTCCCTGACAGAGAGAGAGGGGTATGGTGTATACATGTCAATCCGCTCGGTCAACACCTCTGTCTGTAGTCACAAATCGTCAGTGCTGATCTAGGATCAGGTACCCTCTGTCCATATAATGTTAGTCTTTGTGACGTAAAATGTCAAACTGACTTCAGATCAGCACTCCAGTTTGGCCTTTTAGATCAGCAGGTTTATATAGACAGGGGAACCTGATCCTAGATCAGCGCTGGGCCATATGGACAAAAATCCTGGATAAAAATGAATAATACATTGATAAGATGAATGTACACCACAGTTTAAAATTATCATTTTTAAACTACTAGTTTGATGGTTGTAGTCATTAACAATCCCCCATGTTAGGAAACTGAATTCAAACTTCACATCTCTCTAGTATAGGCTACTTATCCTAATGAACGATAAGCAAAATGCCTCCGATAAGTGATTCAGACAACTTTAATGTCCTCAGAGGCAATTCATATGGCAGCAGTCATAAAACAGATCACATTTAAAAATAAATAGCAAAGGATATTTACAAGCAAATTGGCAGGATTTGATCAGTATGGTGGCTGTCAATGACTTTCAGTTCATCCCAGCTTTCTCCTAGATCATGGCCTCCTGTCATCTCATACTATGGCTGTGGTTGGGAATCCTTTCATTGTCACTTGCCTTTGATTGCCATGGGGGTCCTGAAACCACACATAATCCTGCCAGTCAGGCTGCCCTCCTCCCAGAGAGGGCCCAGACCCAGAGACACAAGACAGAGCAGTAACTTGTCTCTTCACCCGCGTGGGGACCTTAAAATCCAGTTTGGAACCACCCCACAGTCGGAACCACCCCACAGTCCCTATGGGCCAGAACCATGGCCCTGTGCCGGACAGGTTTAGCGTCAGACAACAGGTCGGCCATGAAGAGCGTGCGGAAGAGCTACATAAGGCAGGAGGAGATGCGGAGGCTCTGGTCACCGTCGGCTAGTGTCACCTTCTCCATGTTGACCTCGTACAGCTCCTTGGGGAGGAAGGATTCACGGAGGAGGAGGAGCACGCAGGGACCCAGGGAGAAGAGCACCTCCAGTTGTTAGAGAACCTCCTCAAGGTCTTGGAAGGTACGCTGGCACCACCTCCAGTCCAGGCCTCCTGTGCGGACTGACCGGGCCTCCAACCCATCACCTCCTCATTCTGGGGGGAGAGAATGAGAGAGAGGCCTGGGGTCAAACAGCAACTCATAGACAACACTGCTAAGAGTAGGACTATTATAGGGATGAAGTGCCCGGCCGGCCGGATACTTTGCCCCCCATAGGGGGGGGGGGGGGGGGCAGGACAGCACCAGCTGTTCCAGACAACTGTGATCATGATTTGACGAATATCTACTTTGTTTGTTGAACGTGCGCCGCCAAACCGCCATCATTCTTATATCCCGACTGTCTGCGTTCCCTTGACCTCTTTAGTCTTAATCACATCTATAGGCTATGAATATACTCTTATGCAATGGTTTGATTAAATACGCCCTATTTATCCACATAAAGAACTACTCACTTCAGAACTTCAATAGTCTGCATGGTTACTCAAGAGTCCTGCAGTTCCAAAGTGCGCTCCTGTCTGTGCGTCAGTGATTGAAGTCTGGACGTTTGTCGCGTTCAAATCAACTGTGAACTCGTAAATCTCCGACTTCAGTGCTTTCACGACAACTGGGAACTCGGGACAAACGAGTTCCGACTGGGAAAAATATTTTTGAACGGTGATCCAACTCGGAATTCGAAGTCAGGACCTCACGCATCTTTCTAGAGCTCAGAGGTTCCGACTTGAAGATCACTGACATCATGTTTTGACCTCGTTTTATTCCCGAGTTCTTAGTTGTCTTGAAAGCACCATTTCACTAAACTATTGACATATGTCCGCAATGATGATAAGAAAATACAATTATTAATTCTAATTTCATTTCTCATGTTTGTGTCATCAATAACTTGAGGCCATTGACATAGGCAATATAACAAGCACAGAAGTCAAATCACGAATATAGCCTAGCCCCATGTAAAACTCATTCCAAGGAGGGCAGGGTGTCTGCGGGTTTTCGCTCCACCACCGTTCTTGATTGATGAATTAAGGTCACTAATTAGTAAGGAACTACCCTCACCTGGTTGCCTAGATCTTAATTGAAAGAAAAACCAAAAACCCGCTGACAATCGGCCCTCAGTGGAATGAGTTTGACACGCCTGGCCAGGCCTAGCTTGTAAGTAACCACTGTCTAATGTCAAAGACACGGGTAACTTCTAACTGTGGTCTAACAGTAGGCTTAATGCTAGAATGTATAAATAGCAAATCTTCCCGAAAGCCAATAATAGCCAATAAAGCCTAGTCCTATTTAGTTTAGCTTCACTTGTATAAAAACAGAGAATTCGTTTTTTAAGAAATCCATTGCTGTGCAGGCTCTCATTTCATAATATATTTCCATTATGAGTTATATAGCTGTAGCCTACAACCAAGCAAATAAAACGGCGTATGCCACTCTAAACTGGTTTGACAGAAATGGTAGCAGAAGGTGAATGGTTAACTTTTGTTGCACACATATCCAGACGATGCTACTTCCCATGTCCCGCAAATGCTCACTCTCGGTGTGATGGAGGCGTTAGGTTTTTAATTGAAGTGATTAGTGGAATCAGAATCAAGCCCCACCCCTCAACAATCAGAAGTGACCTCAACACGTTCATATAAAAGTCGTCGGAGGCGAGGATTTGTTGTGGTGTAACGTTACTTGATACGATCGGAGTTGCAATAAAGACTGATATCAGACGGGAAAATGCTCATGACTTGGAAGATCGTCGTTCCTTTGCTCGCGGTGGCATTCATCGTGACGAGCGCCGATGGGATACCGGGGGGCGTCGTGGACGCAGATATGAACGACCCCGCTACCAGAGACGCGCTGCAGTTCGCCGTGGCCGAATACAACAAGGGAACAAACGACCCGTATGTTTGGCAGGTGGCCAAGGTTGTCAAGGCTCAGAAACAGGTCAGTCCTTTTTGTAAATCTTTTTATCAGTTGAACGAAGACAAAATGTTGGTCATTCATTGTGTTGCGTAGTTTCCACGGTAGAAATATCTTAATATAGACCAGTGAATTTATTAACGTACTCTGAATGCGGCAGAATGGTCAATGTTTTAGTTAATGTACGACACCTGTCGAATAGGACCGGTGTCGGTAAACGTCGGCCAAAAAACTATGTTTGTTTCCAGCAACAGTCATCAACGCTTTTACATGAGGGCAGCTGACCAACTCTGCTAGGCAGTGGCGTAAACATGTTAAAGTACTAGTCATTTTTTGGGGGTTTTTACTTTACTATTTGATGACTTTTACTCCATACATCTTCCCTGACACCCAAAGGTGCTCGTTACATTTCAAATGCTTAGCAGGACACAAATGATAAAGTTCCCTTATCAAGAGATCATCCCCACCTACTCTGCTCTGGCATACTCATTAAACACTAATGCTTAGTTCATTCATTGTTGGCGTGTGCCTCTGCATATCCATTAATGACAAATACAAGTCGTGATCTCTGGTTTGTTTTAATTTAAGGAACATGAAATTATTTTGTACTTGAACTCAAGTAGTATTTTTACTGGGTAACTAACGAGTCATTTTCTTCACTCTAGTTCAAGTGTGATAATTTGGGTACTTGTTCCACTGCTGCTAGGGCAGTAAAATGGTCAGTGAGGTGTACACTAATTTGTCTCTGGAAGTAGCTAGCAAGCTAACCAACTACAGTTCAATGCACAGACAATTGTTTGAATGTTAAATGACGAGACTGAGGCATTGATGCGAGTAACCAGTCTTGTTCAGTACATTGCAATACCTCTGGTTATCTCAAGCACACCGGTAAAAACACTCGACTTGCAGTAATGAACATTTACCAACAGATGGCATCACTGTGCCATTATACACCCATAACAATCTAATTGCATTTTGGTGGTCATTTCCAATGGAACGCTGCATGTGTGTGGTGCATATTTGTATTTATTGAGCGTATGTGTTGATGGCTCTACAAATGGTAGAAAGTGAATGTAACTTGTTGCGCACATCTAGATGCCGTCGGTGTGGTCGAGACGTTATCCTGGGTGCTTGACTGCTATTGTAAGGTCTGAATGCTTGGATCAACCCTGCTCACAGCAACACCCTCTGAATTACGTGGACAATCTGACGACACTGCATTTATTAACGCCCAGACAGCGCTCTGGACGTCGAGTTAATTTAGGAATATACCATAGCTACTTTATATAATGGCGTTGTTGAATAGGCCTTTGCTTGGCTTGAAGGGTATTTCTACCGCATGCATTAAGTGCTAATGTCTGGGAAGCCGGTGTTTGGAGGATATATTGGCACAGGGGTTCGTCGAGGGCCGGCAACCATGCCAATATATCCTCAACACTGGCTTCGAGGACAATGTCACTTTTTATATACGGGTTACCAACAGTCAATTATTGATAGACTTTTTTTTATTAAACTTTATTTTGGTAAGTTTTCATACTATTTCGTACTTCCACGAGATGTAGTAACGTCACAAACATAAGGTTGCTACCCAAGCCGGCTGGTCGTTTGTACTATCGGTTCGGTTGCAGGAGATGCGACTCAGTTTGAGCTTTGTTCTTACAGGTGGTAGCTGGGATAAAGTACATCTTCACAGTGCTGATGGCCAGGTCCCTGTGCAGGAAGGGAGGTGTGGAGAAGGACTGCGCTGTGCATCATGGCCCAGCTGAGGTAAGGACCACAAGGCTAGCCTGGTCCCAGATCTGTTTGTGTTAACACTGGCACTTCAGCTCAGTGCTTCCTACATGTACAGCTTAAGAATGGTCCATTTTTAGTTTATAATTTGTTACAAACAGTGAACACATTGGTAACTAATAAACTACTTATAAACTGTTAGTAAATCCTACTTGTAACATGTTACCCATTTCACTATTGGCTCAGTATTGAGTTTGTTACAAATTGCTTCCTTTGCAAAGGGAAGTTTCAGGTGAGATTTCTATAGATGAATGTCTGTTGGCAGTGTTTGAGCATCAAAACCATGATTCATTGTGGGTACATTTTGCCTAACTACTCTACAAATAATAAATGTGTTTATGATGCAAGGTGATTTGTAGCTCAGGTAGTCAGATGCAATGTCCAATAAACCTTTTGTCAGGTGTTATGCTGCTGAAGGGGTGTGACCCTACCAACTCGTGTTGCTTCCTGTTTCCTCAGACCTACCAGTGCATCTTTGAGGTGTGGAGCCGCCCCTGGCTGGGAGCGAGCCAGTTGATCAAGCAAGCCTGCGAGGAGTAAAGACTTCAATTGTCTAGTCTACCCAATTAGTATTTATTACCAGTGGTGTTAGTCTTACCTAAGCAGATCTACCTCATCTATGATGTATTCAGAGAATCCAACTAATTTTCATACTTATTGCATTCCCACACCAATATAGCACTTAAAATAAGAACTGCTGTGTTGATGATGGTTTGTCAGCGCTATGCAACAGTGGAACTAAATAAAACCTGTTACATTTACATGTTTCATTTTGTTGCCAGATGAACAAATCTTAGACCCATGATTTTGTGAAAAAATAGTTAAATGTTGATAAATATAACGTTCAGTCACCCGCCCAATGATTCACAGGACAGACCAATGTTAAAAAGGCTCATGCATTCAACATGGAGGTTGTCCATCACAACCTCTAAATAGGTCAGAGAAGGGACTACTGAAAAGGTGTTGGCTATTTATGCAGTATTATAAACTGGGTGGTTGGTTGACAGCCGTGGTGTATCGGGCTATAACTTATTTTTACTGGTCTAATTACGTTGGTAGCTAGTTAATAGCAATAAGGCACCTCAGATTTGTGTTATGGCCAATATACCACAACCCCCTTGGGCATTATCACTTGGTATTACTCTTAGGAAGTGTTTGTATGCAGGCTATAGCTGTGACTTGACATCAAATTTGTCTTATGCGCCAAAAACGGGTGTAAACCTTACAGTGAAATGCTTTCAAGCCTTTACAAGGGGGTACCATTTAGTGGAGGTAATTGGCTTGTGATAAATCAGGCTACTGCAGTGCTGAGTAACTGCTTAACTGTCAGTGATGCCTAATGCTTGGCAAAACTGAAATCAAGCTTAATTTTGTGATTATACAAAATGGTGGTGTTAGTGTCTTGGCTTCATACAAGACTACAGACTCATATCATTCAAATTAGGCTATTTATGTTGCTGATAACATGGTGCACGGCCTGGCATTCAAGAAAAGTGGGACAGAACAAAACTTTAAATGTAAATAAGCTTCTGAAAGTTATAACCACTAGTGGGCCTACGGCTAATACCCCCACTAGAAGGCCTACAGCTAATACCCCCACTGGTAGGCCTACAGCAATACCCCCACTGGTAGGCCTACAGCAATACCCCCACTAGAAGGCCTACAGCTAATACCCCCACTAGAAGGCCTACAGCTAATACCCCCAACAGTGGGCCTACAGCTAATACCGCTACTAGGCCTTCAAATCAAATGTCACACACACATGGTTAGCAGATGTTAATATGAGTGTAGCGAAATGCTTGTGCTTCTGGTTCCGACAGTGCAGTAATATCTAACAATTCCCCAACAACTTAATACATACATCTAAAGGGGTGAATCAGAATAAGTACATTTAGATATATGGATGAGCGATGGCTGAGCGGCATAGGCAATGTGCAATAGACGGTACAAAAAACAGTATAAAAATTAGTAATATAAGATATGCAAACATTAAAGTGACTAGTGGTCAATTTGTTAAAGTGGCCAGTGATTGTGTCTCCATGTAGGCAGCAGCCCCTCTCAGTTAGTGATGGCGGTCTGATGGCCTTGAGATGGAAGCTGTTCTTCAGTCTCTCGGTCCCAGCTGTACTGGATGCACCTGTACTGACCTCCCCTTCTGGATGGAAGCGGTGTGAACAGGCAGTGGCTCGGGTGGTTGTCTTTGTTCTTTTTTTTTATCTTCCTGTGACATATCGGGTGCTATAGGTGTCATGGAGGGCAGATAGTTTACCCCCAGTGATATGTTGTGCAGACCGTACCACCCTCAGCCTTGCGGTTGAAGGCGGTGCAGGTGCCGTACCAGGCGGTGATACAGCCCGACAGGATTCACTCGATTGTGGATCTGTAAAAGTTAGTCCGGGTTTTGGGTGACAAGCCGAATTTCTTCAGCCTCCTGAGGTTGAAGAGGTGCTGTTGTGCCTTCACCACACTGTCTGTGTGGGTGGACCATTTCAATTTGTCGTTGATGTGTACGCCGAGGAACTTAACTTTCCACTTTCTCCACTACTGTCCCTTGGATGTGGATAGGGGGTTGCTCCCTCTGCTGTTTCCTGAAGTCCACGATCAGCTCCTTTGTTTTGGTGACGTTGAGTGAGAGGTTGTTTTCCTGACACCACACTCCGAGTGCCCTCACCTCCTCCTTGTAGGCCGTCTCGTCGTTGTTGGTAATCAAGCCCACTACTGTTGTGTCGTCTGCAAACTTGATTGAATTGGAGGTGTGCATGGCCACGCAGTCGTGGGTGAACAGAGATTACAAGAGGGAGCTGAGCGCGCACCCTTGTGAGTCCCCAGTGTCATGACGTTGCCTGTTTGGGTACATCAAGCCCCATCCCCCTCTCCCTGCCACTCCCTGCCTCCCCCTTTCCTCCTTCAACCCATGCTGTGGTCACAGAGAGACGTCGTAAATTCCTGAGAATCTCCTCATGGCCAAACAGTATTAGAGAGGGTAAACTTTCAGGACAAAGGGATTTCTTCCACCTCACAGAACCTGAGGTACGAACAGATTTCATGTTCCGGAAAAAGTATAAAAGATCGGTGAAGATTCCAGCTATTAACTGGTCCGTTTGTCACAACTTGGGAGACTGTGTGGCTACATTACCATACCGCTGTTTATATAATAGCCTCAGATATGAGCTTTACATCTAATTGTTGTATAAGATGAATGAGTGAGTATGATACTGTTTGTATAATTGTGTAATATGATTTTGGACTGTTTAATGAAGAAAAATACAATTCCCTTTTGATTTGAACTAAATCAAAGGACTGCCCCTGAGCCCAGTTAGGGTCAGACATCCTGGGACAGCCCCTTTCTGCAATCCTAATAAAAACCCAACTCTGAGAAATTATCACTAGACCATGTTTTTCTCCATTAGGAGGAGAACAAAGGTTGTGTACCATTGCTGAATCTTTTAACCATACCACGTGGTTAAACTCTTAGACGAATAAGAACAAGTCTCTGATATTTACTACTAGTCTGCAGCTAGGAATTCGGTATCATTGAACGCGAAGAACGACAACCGCCGAAACATCCATTCTATAACGAGGGTCACTCTGAACTACCCACATTAACCAAGACAGAGAAAGACAGACGAAACTCTCCAACAGAAACTAACTTTTCACCAACGATCAACACGACACACTGAGCGTAAATATATATATATATATAGATTGCAATTGTTCCCGAATGAGTGAGAGTTCATGTGTAAAGGATTAGCATGTCAATTGTTATAATTATGAACTCTGTAGTGACTTCTTAGTCGACCCCCAATTTTCCCTTTGTCTAACAAGCCGCCATGCCGGTTCAGCCCACTAGGGCATATTTCTCCTATCATTTCATATCACCATTTTAAGTTTGTTTGTTTATGCATTTCTGTGAATTACTTAGTAATAAATAAATGATTTAATACAATTGATGTATGGATGACTCATAGTGAAGACTGGGTTCGTGCAGATAACCAACAATTTACGACGTTTGGAATGAGACTAACGTGAGGTAAAATAAATAAATCATTAATCAGCAGACTATTGATCAGATATGAAAATATCTGAAAGGTTATATTGGGAAATTATAACTTTGTAATCTGAATACCTTCCCTGGTGCCCCAAATTCATAGTTAATTAGTTACGTTATTAATCAGTTGATCGCGTAATCCCTAATTACAGGAATCTTTGATATAAACTATAAGTCTTCAATTTAATGACCGTAAAGACACGACACCATTTTTGAGGGTCAGCGTGGTGGAGATAATTACCCCCCTACCTTCACCACCTAGGGCGGCCCGTTAAGTCCAGGACACAATTGCAAACGGCGGGGTCCAGGCCCAGGGCCTCCAGCTTGATGAGTTTGGAGTGTACTATGGTGTTGAATGAGCTGTAGTCAATGAACAGCATTCTTACATAAGTATTCCTCTTGTCCAGATGGGATAGGGCAGTGTGATGGCAATTGCATCATCTGTGGACCTGTTAGGGTGGTATGTAAACTGGAGTGGGTGGCCGGTAAGGTGGAGGTGATATGATCCTTGACTAGTCTCTCAAAGCACTTCATGATGACAGTGAGTGCAACGGGGCGGTAGTCATTTAATTTATCTTTGCCTTCTTAGGTACAAGATCAATGGTGGCCACCTTGAAGCATGTGGGGACAGCAGACTGGGATAGGGAGCGATTGAATATGTCTGTAAACACACCAGCCAGCTGGTCTGCGCATGCTCTGAGGACGCGCTTGGGATGCCATCTGGGCCAGCAGCCTTGCGAGGGTTAACATGTTTAAATATTTTATTCACATCAGCCATAGAGAAGGAGGGGGCGCGCAGTTCTTGTTAGTGGGCCGTGACGGTGGCACTGTATTATCCTCAAAGCGGGCAAAGAAGGTGTTTAGTTTGTCTGGAAGCGTGACGTCGGTGTCCGTGACGTGGCTGATTTTCTTTTTGTAGTTTGATTTCCTGTAGACCCTGCTACATACGTCTCGTGTCTGAGCCGTTGAATTGCGACTGCACTTTGTCCCTGTACTGGCATTTCGCTTGTTTGATTGCCTTGCAGAGGGAATAACTACACGTTTTATATTCAGCCATATTCCCAGACTTCTTTCCATGGTTAAATGAGGTGGTTCGCGCTTTCAGTTTTGCGCGAATGCCGCCATTCATCCACAGTTTCTGGTTAGGGAAGGTTTTAATAGTCACAGTGAGTACATCTCCAATGCACTTCCTTATAAATTCACTCACCGAGTCAGCGTATAGGTCGAGGTTATTCTCTGAGGCTGACCGGAACATATCCCAGTCTGTGTGATCAAAACAATCTTGAAGCGTGGATTCCGATTGGTCAGACCAGCGTTGAATGGTTCTAGTCACTGGTACATCCTGTTTGAATTTCTGCCTATAAGACGGTAGGAGCAAGATGGCGCCTTGGTAGGATTTGCAGAAGGGATGGCAGGGGAGGGCTTCGTATGCATGTGGTCGAGTTAATTACCCCCCGACAACATATCCCGAGAGAGCCATGTTGCCGTGAAACAGAATGTTACAATATCTGATGTCTCTCTGGAAGGCAACCCTTGCTCGAATTTCATCTACCTTGTTGTCAAGAGACAGGACATTAGCGAGTAGTATACTCGGGAGTGGTGGGAGATGTGAACATCTACGGAGCCTGACCAGGAGGCCGCTCCGTCTGCCCCTTCTGCGGCGCCGTTGTCTTGGGTCGGCTTCTGGGATTAGATCGATTGTCCTGGGTGTTACAGCCCGGAAGAACTATTGGATATAAGAGCGATGTCAACTTACCAACATAATGACCAGGAATATGACTTTCCAGAAGCGGATCCTCTGTTTGGACCACCACTCAAGACAATCGATCTAATCTCAGAAGCCGACCCAAGACAACGGCGTACAAGGGGCAGACGGAGCGGCCTCCTGGTCAGGCTCCGTAGATGTGCACATCTCCCACCACTCCCGAGTATACTACTCGCAAATGTCCAGTCTCTTGACAACAAGGTAGATGAAATTCGAGCAAGGGTTGCCTTCCAGAGAGACATCAGAGATTGTAACATTGTGTTTCACGGAAACATGGCTCTCTCGGGATATGTTGTCGGGGGGTAATATACTCGACCACATGCATACGAAGCCCTCCCCTGCCATACCTTCTGCAAATCCTACCAAGGCGCCATCTTGCTCCTCCCGTCTTATAGGCAGAAATTCAAACAGGATGTACCAGTGACTAGAACCATTCAACGCTGGTCTGACCAATAAGAATCCACGCTTCAAGATTGTTTTGATCACGCGGACTGGGATATGTTCCGGTCAGCCTCAGAGAATAACCTCGACCTATACGCTGACTCGGTGAGTGAATTTATAAGAAAGTGCATTGGAGATGTTGTACTCACTGTGACTATTAAAACCTTCCCTAACCAGAAACCGTGGACGAAATGGCAGCATTCGTGCAAAACTGAAAGCGCGAACCACCGCATTTAACCATGGAAAGAAGTCTGGGAATATGGCTGAATATAAAACGTGTAGTTATTCCCTCTGCAAGGCAATCAAACAAGCGAAATGCCAGTACAGGGACAAAGTGCAGTCGCAATTCAACGGCTCAGACACGAGACGTATGTGGCAGGGTCTACAGGAAATCAAACTACAAAAAGAAAACCAGCCACGTCACGGTCAACGACGTCACGCTTCCAAACTCAACACCTTCTTCGTACGCTTTGAGGATAATACTGTGCCACCATCACGGCCCACTAACAAGAACTGCGCACCCCTCCATGGCTGATGTGAATAAAACATTTAAACATGTTAACCCTCGCAGGGCTGCTGGCCCAGACGGCATCCCAAGCGCGTCCTCAGAGCTTGCGCAGACCAGCTGGCTGGTGTGTTTACAGACATATTCAATCGCTCCCTATCCCAGTCTGCTGTCCCCACATGCTTCAAGGTGGCCACCATTGATCCTGTACCTAAGAAGGCAAAGATAACAAATTAAATGACTACCGCCCCGTAGCACTCACTGTCATCATTTAGTGCTTTCAGAGACTAGTCAAGGATCATATCACCTCCACCTTACCGCCACCCACTCCAGTTTACATACCACCCTAACAGGTCCACAGATGATGCAATTGCCATCACACTGCCCTATCCCATCTGGACAAGAGGAATACTTATGTAAGAATGCTGTTCATTGACTACAGCTCAACATTCAACACCATAGTACACTCCAAACTCATCATCAAGCTGGAGGCCCTGGGCCTGGACCCCGCAGTGTGCAATTGTGTCCCTGACTTAACGGGCCGCCCCAGGTGGTGAAGGTAGGAAACATCATCTCCACCACGCTGAGCCTCATCACTGGGGACTCACAAGGGTGCGTGCTCAGCTCCCCCTTGTAATCTCTGTTCACCCACGACTGCATGGCCATGCACACCTCTAATTCAATCATCAAGTTTGCAGACGACACACCAGTAGTGGGCTTGATTACCAACAACGAGGAGATAGCCTACAGGGAGGAGGTGAGGGCACTTGGAGTGTGGTGTCAGGAAAACACCCTCTCACTCAACGTCACCAAAACAAAGGAGCTGATCGTGGACTTCAGGAAACAGCAGAGGAAGCAACCCCCTATCCACATCCAAGGGACAGTAGTGGAGAAAGTGGAAAGTTAAGTTCCTCGGCGTACACATCAACGACCAACTGAAATGGTCCACCCACACAGACAGTGTGGTGAAGGTGGCGCAACAGCACCTCTTCAACCTCAGGAGGCTGAAGAAATTCAGCTTGTCACCCAAAACCCGGACTAACTTTTACATATCCACAATCGAGAGAATCCTGTCGGGCTGTATCACCGCCTGGTACGGCACCTGCACCGCCTTCAACCGCAAGGCTGAGGGTGGTGCGGTCTGCACAATATATCACTGGGGGCAAACTATCTGCCCTCCATGACACCTATAGCACCCGATATGTCACAGGAAGATAAAAAAAAAAGAACAAAGACAACCACCCGAGCCACTGCCTGTTCACACCGCTTCCATCCAGAAGGCGAGGTCAGTACAGGTGCATCCAGTACAGCTTCTATCTCAAGACCATCAGACCGCTAAACAGCCATCACTAATTTAGAGAGGGGCTGCTGCCTACATGGAGACCCAATCACTGGCCACTAACAAATTGTTCACTAGTCACTTTAATGTTTGCATATCTTACATTACTCATGTTTATACTGTATTTTGTACCGTCTATTGCACATTGCCTATGCCGCTCATCCATATTTATATGTACATTTTCTCATTCACCCCTTTAGATGTGTGTATTAAGTAGTTGTTGGGGAATTGTTAGATATTACTGCACTGTCGGAACCAGAAGCACAAGCATTTTCCCTACACTCATATTAACATCTGCTAACCATGTGTATGTGACATTTGATTTGAAGGCCTAGTAGGGCTATTAGCTGTAGGCCTTCTAGTGGGGCTATTAGCTGTAGGCCTTCTAGTGGGGCTATTAGCTGTAGGCCTTCTAGTGGGGCTATTAGCTGTAGGCCTTCTAGTGGGGCTATTAGCTGTAGGCCTTCTAGTGGGGGTATTAGCTGTAGGCCTTCTAGTGGGGGTATTAGCTGTAGGCCTTCTAGTGGGGGTATTAGCTGTAGGCCTTCTAGTGGGGGTATTAGCTGAAGGACTACTAGTGGGGGTATTAGCTGAAGGCCTTCTAGTGGGGGTATTAGCTCTAGGCCTTCTAGTGGGGGTATTAGCTCTAGGCCTACTAGTGGGGGTATTAGCTCTAGGCCTTCTAGTGGGGGTATTAGCTGTAGGCCTTCTAGTGGTGGTATTATCTATAGGCCTTCTAGTGGGGCTATTATCTATAGGCCTTCTAGTGGGGGTATTATCTATAGGCCTTCTAGTGGGGGTATTATCTATAGGCCTTCTAGTGGGGGTATTAGCTGTAGGCCTTCTAGTGGGGGTATTAGCTGTAGGCCTTCTAGTGGGGCTATTAGCTGTAGGCCTTCTAGTGGGGCTATTAGCTGTAGGCCTTCTAGTGGGGCTATTAGCTGTAGGCCTTCTAGTGGGGCTATTAGCTGTAGGCCTTCTAGTGGGGCTATTAGCTGTAGGCCTTCTAGTGGGGCTATTAGCTGTAGGCCTTCTAGTGGGGGTATTAGCTGTAGGACTACTAGTGGGGGTATTAGCTATAGGCCTTCTAGTGGGGGTATTAGCTATAGGCCTTCTAGTGGGGGTATTAGCTGTAGGCCTACTAGTGGGGGTATTAGCTATAGGCCTTCTAGTGGGGCTATTAGCTATAGGCCTTCTAGTGGGGCTATTAGCTATAGGCCTTCTAGTGGGGCTATTAGCTATAGGCCTTCTAGTGGGGCTATTAGCTGTAGGCCTTCTAGTGGGGCTATTAGCTGTAGGCCTTCTAGTGGGGCTATTAGCTGTAGGCCTTCTAGTGGGGCTATTAGCTGTAGGCCTTCTAGTGGGGCTATTAGCTGTAGGCCTTCTAGTGGGGCTATTAGCTATAGGCCTTCTAGTGGGGGTATTAGCTATAGGCCTTCTAGTGGGGGTATTAGCTATAGGCCTTCTAGTGGGGGTATTAGCTATAGGCCTTCTAGTGGGGGTATTAGCTATAGGCCTTCTAGTGGGGGTGTTAGCTATAGGCCTTCTAGTGGGGGTATTAGCTGTAGGCCTTCTAGTGGGGGTATTAGCTGTAGGCCTTCTAGTGGGGGTATTAGCTATAGGCCTTCTAGTGGGGGTATTAGCTGTAGGCCCACTAGTGGGGGTATTAGCTGTAGGCCCACTAGTGGGGGTATTAGCTGTAGGCCCACTAGTGGGGGTATTAGCTGTAGGCCCACTAGTGGGGGTATTAGCTGTAGGCCCTCTAGTGGGGGTATTAGCTGTAGGCCCTCTAGTGGGGGTATTAGCTGTAGGCCCACTAGTGGGGGTATTAGCTGTAGGCCCACTAGTGGGGGTATTAGCTGTAGGCCCACTAGTGGGGGTATTAGCTGTAGGCCTTCTAGTGGGGGTATTAGCTGTAGGCCTTCTAGTGGGGGTATTAGCTGTAGGCCTTCTAGTGGGGGTATTAGCTGTAGCCTTCTAGTGGGGGTATTAGCTGTAGGACTTCGTGGGGGTATTAGCTGTAGGCCTTCTAGTGGGGGTATTAGCTGTAGGCCTTCTAGTGGGGGTATTAGCTGTAGGCCTTCTAGTGGGGGTATTAGCTGTAGGCCTTCTAGTGGGGGTATTAGCTGTAGGCCTTCTAGTGGGGGTATTAGCTGTAGGCCTTCTAGTGGGGGTATTAGCTGTAGGCCTTCTAGTGGGGGTATTAGCTATAGGCCTTCTAGTGGGGGTATTAGCTGTAGGCCTTCTAATGGGGGTATTAGCTATAGGCCTTCTAGTGGGGGTATTAGCTATAGGCCTTCTAGTGGGGGTATTAGCTGTAGGCCCACTAGTGGTTATAACTTTCAGTAGCTTATTTACATTTTAAAGTTTTGTTCCGTTATACTTTTCTTGAATGCCAGGCCATGCACCATGTTATCACCAACAAAAATAGCCTAATTTGAATGATGAGTCTGTAGTCTTGTATGAAGCCAAGACACTGACACCATTGTGTATAACCAATTTAAGCTCGATTTGTTATTTGCCAAGCATTAGGCATCACTGACAGTTAAGCAGTTATTCAGCACTGCAGTAGACTGATTTATCACAAGCCAATTACCTCCACTAAATGGTATCCCCTGTATATATAGCCTTGCTATTGTTATTTTACTGTTGCTCTTTAAATGTTTTTAAACTGCATTGTTGGTTAGGGGCTAGTAAGCATTACACTGTAAGGTTTACACTCTTTTTGGCGCGTAAGACAAATTCGATGTCAAGTCACAGCTATAGCCTGCATACAAACACTTCCTAAGAGTAATAATGCCCAAGGGGGTTGTGGTATATTGGCCATAACACAAATCTGAGGTGCCTTATTGCTATTAATAACTAGCTACCAACGTAATTAGACCAGTAAAAATAAGTTATAGCCCGATACACCACGGCTGTCAGCCAATCAGCATTCAGGGCACCAACCACCCAGTTTATAATACTGCATAAATAGCCAACACCTTTTCAGTTGTCCCTTCTCTGACCTATTTAGAGGTTGTGATGGACAACCTCCATGTTGAATGCATGAGCCTTTTTAACATTGGTCTGTCCTGTGAATCATTGGGCGGGTGACTGAACGTTATATTTCTCAACATTTAACTATTTTTTCACAAAATAAAGGGCCTAAGATTTGTTCATCTGGCAACAAAATGAAACATGTAAATGTAACAAAACAGGTTTTATTTAGTTCCACTGTTGCATAGCGCTGACAAACCATCATCAACACAGCAGTTCTTATTTTAAGTGCTATATTGGTGTGGGAATGCAATAAGTAGGAAAATGAGTTGGATTCTCTGAATAGATCATAGATGAGGTAGATCTGCTTAGGTAAGACTAACACCACTGGTAATAAATATTAACTGGGTAGACTAGACAATTGAAGTCTTTACTCCTCGCAGGCTTGCTTGATCAACCGGAGCGCTCCCAGCCAGGGGCGGCTCCACACCTCAAAGATGCACTGGTAGGTCTGAGGAAACAGGAAGCAACACGAGTTTGTATGGTCACACCCCTTCAGCAGCATAACACCTGACAAAAGCTTTGTTGGACATTGCATCTGACTGCCTGAGCTACAAATCACCTTGCATCATAAACACATTTATTATTTGTAGAGCAGTCAGACAAAATGTACCCACAATGAATCATGGTTTTGATGCTCAAACACTGCCAACAGACATTCATCTATAGAAAGGTCACCTGAAACTTCCCTTTGCAAACAAAGCAATTTGTAACAAAATCAATACTGAACCAATAGTGAAATGGGTAACATGTTACAAGTTGGATTTACTAACGTTTATAAGTAGTTTATTAGTTACCAATGTGTTAACAGTTTGTAACAGGTTATAAACTAAAAATGGACCATTCTTTAGCTGTACATATAGAAAGCACTGAGCTGAAGTGCCAGTGTTAACACAAACAGATCTGGGACCAGGCTAGCCTTGTGGTCCTTACCGCAGCTGGGCCCTGATGCAAAGCGCAGTCCATCGGCACGCCTCCCTCCCTGCACAGGGACCTGGCCATCCGCACTGTGAAGATGTACTTTATCCCAGCTACCACCTGTAAGCAGAGGATGGTCAGCACTTCAGACATAGAAATCACCCATCTTGAATGAGGAACCTGTTCTAGTGATTAATTTATGAATACAGAAGAACAAAGCTCAATGACTGAGTCGCATCTCCTGCAATCGCATCTCCTGCAAACGAACCGATACGACCAGCCGGCTTGGATAGCAACCTTATGTTTGTGACGTTAATATATCTTGTGGAAGTACGAAATAGTGTTGACTTTAACCAAAATAAAGTTTAATTAAAAAAAGTCTATCAATAATTGACTGTTGGTAACCCGTATAAAAAGTGACATTGTCCTCGAAGCCAGTGTTGAGGATATTGGCATGGTTGCCGGCCCTCGACGAACCCCTGTGCCAATATATCCTCCAAACACCGTCTTCCCAGACATTAGCACTTACTGCATGCGGTAGAAATACCCTTCAAGCCAAGCTAAGGCCTATTCAACAACGCCATTGTATAAAGTAGCTACGGTGTATTCCTAAATTAACTCGACGTCCAGAGCGCCGTCTGGGCATAATAAATGCAGTGTCTTCAGATTGTCCATGTAATTCAGAGGGTGTTGCTGTGAGCAGGGTTGATCCAAGCATTCAGACATTACAATAGCAGTCAAGCACCCAGGTTAACGTCTCGACCACACCGACGGCATCTAGATGTGCGCAACAAGTTACATTCACTTTCTATCATTTGTAGAGCCATAAACGCATATGTTCAATAAATACAAATATATATGCACCACATGTTATGTTAATTACCGGTGTGCTTGAGATAACCAGAGGTATTGCAATGTACTGAACAAGACTGGTTACTCGCATCAATTCCTCGGTCTCGTCATTCAACATTCAAACAATTGTCGGTGCGATTGAACTGTAGTTGGTTAGCTTGCTAGCTACTTCCGGAGACAAATTAGTGTACACCTCACTGACCATTTTACTCGCCCTAGCAGCAGTGGAACAAGTACCCAAATTCACACTTGAGCTAGAGTGAAGAAAATGACTCGTTAGTTACCCAGTAAAAATACTACTTGAGGTAAAGTATAAAATCATTTCACATTCCTTAAATTAAACAAACCAGAGATCACGACTCTTGTATTTGTCATTAATGGATATGCAGAGGCACACGCCAACAATGAATGAACAATGCATTAGTGTTTAATGAGTATGCCAGAGTAGAGTAGTAGGGATGATCTCTTGATAAGGGAACTTGACCATTTCTGTCCTACTAAGCATTTGAAATGTAACAAGCACTTTTGGGTGTCAGGGAAATTGTATGGAGTAAAAGTCATCAAATAGTAAAGTAAAAACAGCCAAAAAATGACTAGTACTTTAAACATGTTTACGCCACTGCCTAGCAGAGTTGGTCCGCTGTCCTCATGTTTAGAGCGTTGATAACTGTTGCTGCCAACAAACTGGGTTTTGGGCGACATTTACTGACACCGGTCCTATTCGACAGGTGTCGTACATTAACTAAAACATTGAACATTCTGCCGCATTCAGAGTAGATGAAGTGCGTTAATAAATTCACTGGTCTATACTAAGATATTTCAACCGTGGAAACTATGCTATACAAATGAACGACCAACATTGTGTCTTTACACTGATAAAAAGATTAACAAAAAGGGACTGACCTGTTTCTGAGCCTTGACAACCTTGGCCACATGCCTAACATACAGGTCGTTTGTTCCCTTGTTGTATTCGGCCACCGCGAACTTCAGCGCGTCTCTGGTAGCGGGGTCGTTCATATCTGCGTCCACGACGCCCCCCGGTATCCCATCGGCGCTCGTCACGATGAATGCCACCGCGAGCAAAGGAACGACGATCTTCCAATTCATGAGCATTTTTCCCGTCTGATATCGGTCTTTATTGCAACTCCGATCGTATCAAGTAACGTTACACCACAACAAATCCTCGCCTCAGACGACTTTTATATGAACGTGTTGAGGTCACTTCTGATTGTTGAGGGGTGGGGCTTGATTCTGATTCCACTAATCACTTCAACTAAAAACCTAACGCCTCCATCACACCAAGAGTGAGCATTTGCGGGACATGGGAAGTAGCATCGTCTGGATATGTGTGCAACAAAAGTTAACCATTCACCTTCTGCTACCATTTCTGTCAAACCAGTTTAGAGTGGCATACCCCGTTTTATTTGCTTGGTTGTAGGCTACAGCTATATAACTCATAATGGAAGTATATTACGAAATGAGAGCCTGCACAGCAATGGATTTCTTAAAAAACAAATTCTCTGTTTTTATATAAGTGACGCTAAACTAAATAGGACTAGGCTTTATTGGCTATTATTGGCTTTGGGGAAGCTATGGCTATTTATACATTCTAGCATTAAGCCTACTGTTAGACCACAGTTAGAAGTTACCAGTGTCTTTGACATTAGACAGTGGTTACTTACAAGCTAGGCCTGGCCAGGCGTGTCAAACTCATTCCACTGAGGGCCGAGTGTCAGCGGGTTTTTGGTTTCTCTTTCAATTAAGACCTAGGCAACCAGGTGAGGGTAGTTCCTTACTAATTAGTGACCTTAATTCATCAATCAAGAACAGGGGTAGAGCAAAAACCTGCAGACACTCTGCCCTCCTTGGAATGAGTTTTACATGGGGCTAGGCTATATTCGTGATTTGACTTCTGTGCTTGTTATATAGCCTATGTCAATGGCCTCAAGGTATTGATGACACAAACATGAGAAATGAAATTAGAATGAATTAGTGTATTTTCTTACCATCACTGTGGACATATGTCAATAGTTTAGAGAAATAGTGCTTTCAAGACAACTGAGAACTCGGGAATAAAACGAGGTCAAAACATGATGTCAGTGATCTTCAAGTCGGAACCTCTGAGCTCTAGAAAGATGCGTGAGGTCCTGACTTCGAATTCCGAGTTGGATCACCGTTCAAAAATATTTTTCCCAGTCGGAACTCGTTTGTCCCGAGTTCCCAGTTGTCGTGAAAGCACTGAAGTCGGAGATTTCCGTGTTCACAGTTGATGTGAACGCGACAAACGTCCAGACTTCAATCACTGACGCACAGACTGGAGCGCACTTTGGAACTGCAGGACTCTTGAGTAACCATGCAGACTATTGAAGTTCTGAAGTGAGTAGTTCTTTATGTGGATAAATAGGGCGTATTTAATCAAACCATTGCGTAAGAGTATATTTATAGCCTATAGATGTGGTTAAGACTAAAGAGGTCAATGGAACGCAGCCAGTCGGGATAGAAGAAGGACGGCGGTTTGGCGGCGCACGTTCAACAAACAAAGTGGAGATTCGTCAAATCATGATCGATGTATTGTAACAGGCCCACACTTTGGTTACCAATGTTCGATTTGCATATATTTGGCTGTTTTCGATGCATAACATTTAGAAATCGTCCCTTTTCAGGTTTGGAAGAAGTGACCGCAAAATGCTAACTCCATTTGTATAAACTGGTAGCATAGCTAGGATAGAGAAATCTGGGTTTGGAGGCGTGTCGTTTTTAAAGGTGCACATGTAGAAATCTGGGTTTGGAGTTGTGTCGTTTTTAAAGGTGCACATGTAGAAATCTGGGTTTGGAGGCGTGTCGTTTTTAAAGGTGCACATGTAGAAATCTGGGTTTGGAGGCGTGTCGTTTTTAAAGGTGCACATGTAGAAATCTGGGTTTGGAGGCGTGTCGTTTTTAAAGGTGCACATGTAGAAATCTGGGTTTGGGGGCGTGTCGTTTTTAAAGGTGCACGTGCAGAAATCACTTCGCTATTTTCTGGTTGCTAATAGTTCTAATAGTTCGCCTACTGTCAGTTTTATTTGACTACAAGTATGGAACGATGATATTCTACACTATTTAAACAATTTGGAAATATATTTTCCATTACCACATATAGTAATATCAGCTAATTGAAGCTTGTGTACAAAACACCAAGTAAAAAGATGCATAGAAATGTCGCCCATAGAACATATCTACTGCTTCTTAGACTTGCTTTCAATGAGAGTGACAGATGTTGGGTTGCTCAAAAAGTGATGTTTTGCAGCTTTAACTGTAATGCAGTTGATTGGTGATGACGACATAAATATATTAGGGTTGACATCCATACAAGCATTTTATTCAGATTTTTACCTCTGAAATAAATAAAAATTCCCTGGGGGGCAATGAGTAGGTTTTGGGAGGTTGAATGAAATAGTTAAATTCCCATGTGCCAAAATAAAAAAACAAGTTCAATGGGTTTCCATCGCATTTTCAACTACTGATAGTTTTGTAAGAAATGTTTTGCTATATAGCGAATCTCTGGTTTTGGCAACAGCTCATAGATACGGTGTGGGTAGGCGCTGCCTACATGATGAGAGCAAGTTTGTTTATATGTACGACGGAAGCCAAGATAAAAACGAATTTGCCTACATGGTGAGATTATTATGGACAAAAGAGCGAAATGTTTATTTGTCAAATGGCAGCCAAGCATTGATGATCATTTCACCAGAATAAACCTTCGTTATATATTGGAACGAGGCATCAAATTCATCACCTTGCACTTTCATAATTGATTGAATCGCTAGCCTAATAAACTGTATGCTTTCCCAACGAGTAGTAGTGAACGGACCAAACGACATGGCATTGCTTGATTCCAAATTTACTTTGATGATGGTGGTTATATCAATATTTGCGCATAAAAGCATTTCCAACGACATTTCTCGCATAATTAATTTTACAGACAAAAAAGATCACACCTTGTCTAGTGTGTTTTGTCGACATTTAGAAAGTTTACCAACTAATGTTCTGTGTTCATCAGGCCTGTCGTTATGTTGTTTTAATATGTACTTTACTCGCATAGAAAGGTTGAATGGAAACCTGGTTTGTGATGCTAACATGTTTTTTAATTTCCGGGTTGTTTGTGTGTTGGTATTCCAGACAGGCCCTCTCCAGCCTGGATCCTACCCAGCAGCAGCTCTTGGTGGCCGGGTCTGCGGTGGCCGTGGGCGGGCTGCTGACCTGTTATTACTGGGTGTATCAAGGGACGAAGGCCAAGCGCATTCCAATAGGGGGTGGGTGGTGGGGGGCAGGAGAGAAGCCTCAGTCAGAGGATGAGAAGGTTTTCCCCTTTCAGGTCCAAACTTCCGATGAGGAGATACAGGTAGGATAATAAGGGGGTGAAACTTAATACTTTATATGAAGTTCATAATTGCTGCAGGTCTAACTGTCAGTTTCCACTGGGCACAAACTGGTTCAGTCCACTTTGTTTTAACTTAATTTTCCAACATATTGTGACATGGAATCTTCATGTAAAATACATTTAGATTTGAAAGAAGTAAACTGTTTGTTGTTTTGAGGGTGAAATTTCAACCACAGGATTATGTCATCATGGTAACCAAATTTCAACGGGCAATTGTATAACATGTGTGTTTTAAATATACAAATTAATTAAAATGTCAGATCATCAACATTTCTATCCACTGTCGGGGACAAAAACTGTTGTCCGGGTTTGGCTGGGGAAGGCCGTCCATTGTAAATAAGAATGTGTTCTTAACTGACTTAATTTTAAAAAAATAAGACAGCCGGCCCCAATTCTCTCTCTAGTCCTTCCCCTTGGAACTCAAACCCTTTTGATATTTGTTGATCTGTTAGGTGGGAACAATATGGTGGAAGTGCCAACATTACACTGATTATACCTATCCAGACCCTTCAGATACACAGCTCCACCACAATACTGATTATACCTATCCAGACACAGAAGAACATGTCTTCAGAACATCAACACTGTAACCATCAAGCAGAAAGATTTCTCTGTTGGATGACCACACTCTTTATCTTCTCTTCCTGTGCTACTGTGTAGGTGTGTGAAGGGTCTCCACCTCAACATGTTAACTAGCAAACTGAGGGGGTTCGGTGTCCTGTTTTCCATCCTGATTGGCCGCTACGTGCCCTGGCTGGTTGGGTTCACCAGGGAAGATGTCAGAAGGTTGTTTGGTTCAGTAGGTTTCATGGAAAGGAACATCTATGAGATCATCAGAGAGACTGGCTACCTGCACATCCAGGGCACCAAGCCAGACTCCGCTGGTGAGAATGTCACAGCTTTATTTTACCTGATATTTCACCTGGCGTTTTGATGACCCACAACTCCCAGGCTTGTTGTTTGAGCATGAGACTGAATGGACTGCTTTGTTGGTCAGTTTTTACCATCGGTCTGTAGTACTCCTAACGCCACCACCACACACCTGGTGATATGCTTGATCCAGATTTGCTGCGGCTCGCTGTCCCCCTGATGGCTGAATCTTTAACCTGACGATTTATATCTGGTACTGGCACCAAGGTTTGGAAGACGGCCCATGTACTCCAACCTTCAAAGGTGGTGACCATTGTGCCCTAAATCATTATTGGCCTATTTCTGAACTTTCTTGCCTAGCTAAAGTATTAGAATCCTTGATTAAATCTCAGCTAAGATCTTTTGTGTCTTTGAAATGTATTTTAAAATGAAATAAGTCTGTTTAGACCAGGTCATAGCACTAACTCTTCTGCATCCCTAGTTATAAATGATGTGGGTAACTGTCTGGTTGAAAGGCAACGTTGTGCTGCCCTCTTCAATGACATGTCAAAGGCTTTTGATACTGTTGATCACTCGCTGCTAATTCAGAGGCTTTCCTCAATTGTCCTAGACCAGGCTGCATGTAACGGGTTAAAACATTACTTGACAGAACTTAATATTTTACTACACCGGCATAAGGCAGGGCTTGCAGACCTATTATGGACTACAAAGGGAAGCACAGCCGCGAGTTGCCCAGTGACACGAGCCTACCAGGCGAACTTAATGACTTCTCTGCACGCGTCGAGGCAAGCAACGCGGAAGCATGCATGAGAGCACTAGCTGTTCTGGACGACTGTGTGATCATGCTATCCGTAGCCGATGTGGGTAAGCCCTTTTAAACAGGTCAACATACCAGGATGTGTACTCCGAGCATGCGCTGACCAACTGGCAAGTGTCTTCACTGACATTTTTAACCTGTCCCTGACCGAGTCTGTAATACCAACATGTTTCAAGCAGACCACCATAGTTCCTGTGCCCGAGACACCAAGGTAACCTGCCTAAATGACTACCGACGCGTCGCACTCACGTCTGTAGCCATGAAGGCTGCTCATGGCTCACATCAACACCATTATCATTATCTCAGAAACCCTAGACCCAGATCCACAGATGACGCAATCTCTATTGCACTCCACACGGCACTTTCCTACCTGGACAAAAGGAACGCCTACATGAGAATGCTATTCATTGACTACAGCTCAGCGTTCAACACCATAGTGCCCTCAAAGCTCATCACTAAGCTAAGGACCCTGGGACTAAACAGCTCCCTCTGCAACTTGATCCTGGACATCTTGACGGGCCCCCCCCAGGTGGTAAGGATAAGCAACATTACATCTGCCACGTTAATCCTCAAGACGGGGGCCCCTCAGGGGTGCATGCTCAGTCACCTCCTGTACTCCCTGTTCACCCATGACTGCATGGCCAAGCACGACTCAACACCATCAAGTTTGCTAACGACACAATAGCGGTAGGCCTGATCATTGACAACGATGTGACAGCCTATAGGGAGGTCAGAGACAACAACCTCTGGTGCCAGGACAACATCCTCTCCCTCAATGTGATCAAGACAAAGGAGATGATCGTGGACTACAGGAAAAGGAGGGCTGAGAACACCCCCATTCTCATCGACGGTGTTGTAATGGAGCTGGTTGAGAGCTTCAAACTACCATGGTCCAAACGCACCAAGACAGCCGTGAAGAGGGCACGACAATTACCATTCCCCCTCAGGAGACTGAAAAGATTGATGGTGCTGATGTGAGCCATGAACAGCCTTTCAAAGCACTTCATGGTTACAGATGTGAGTGCTATGGGTCGTTAGTCATTTATGCAGGTTACCTTGGCTGTTCTTGGGCACAGGGACTTTGGCGGTCTGCTTGAAACGTGTAGGTATTACAGACTCTGTCAGGGAGAGGTTGAAAATGTCAGTGAAGACACTTGCCGGTTGGTCAGCGCATGCTCAGAGTACACGTCCTGGTAGTCCGTCTGGCCCTGCGGCCTTGTGAATGTTGACCTGTTTTTAAATGTCGTACTCACATCGGCAACTGAGAGCATGATCACACAGTCGTCTGGAACACAGTCGCAAAGAATGTGTAAAGTTAGGTTAAATATAAAACTGGAATTTTTCCAATACGCCTACTGTTCTAAACCCCACATCAATGTTATAGAAAACAAATTGAAAATATAGATATGAAAAAACATACCGTAGCTGGTCCTCTGGAACAGCTGGTGTTCTCATGCAGATTTTTGTTCCACAAATAATGTCTAAGAACTATCTTCAAAATGTTTTTCCATTTTATGTTTTGGTGCCTCTAGGGCAATTCAGAAAGCTGAGTGATGACCTTATTACCAATGAATGTGTTTTTTATGTTTTTCTTTCTGTATTTATATTTTGTGTGTATTGTATGTATTTCAGGGCTGTAAAAGAGACCATGGTTTCAGTATGACTCCCTGGTAAAATAAATAAATGCACGGACACACAGACCTCTGATAGTTTAGCTGTAGTAGTCGTTCTAATCATATTGTGAAATGTCTCCCCCTGCAGGTTGTGGACTGAATGACTCTCCAGTAGGCCTGGCTGCTTACATACTGGAGAAGTTTTCCACCTGGACTGACTTCAACAACAGGGACTTGGAAGATGGGGGGCTGGAGAGGTACAAGCTACAGTTCAGCTTGTTTACTTTGGGTTGTGAGTGGAGAAATATATACTTTTTTTAGGGGGTAAATATATTGCTGTCCCATCAATTACTCTTAATCAAATGATGGTCAGATCTGCCAAAACTGTAGGGGAAACATTCAATATAACTTTATTTGTCCCAGCAAAACAATGATCCTATTCTATTTGCATGAACATGTTGCCTTGGTAGCACCCATTCACAGTCCAATTCACTTGACACCAAATGGGAAAATCACAAACTGAAAGAGGGACTACCTTTGTTGTATTCATCAGTGCACACCGTAGCAAAACATTTTGCAACTGAAAAAGTGTTTTTATTGGAGAATGAATAAAACCCAGGGCTGTTGATTGGTTCATTGAGAGCCTGGTTCCTGTCTTTTAGGAAGTTCACCCTGGACGACCTGCTGACCAATATCATGATCTACTGGACCACCGGCTCCATCGTGTCCTCCATGAGGTTCTACAAGGAGAACTTCAAGACCAACATTGAGAACAGACTGGATAACAAGTGAGTTTGTTTGTGTGGTGTCATATGGTCCAGTATGACACCGGCTGTTCCTACAGGGCCTGTCCAGTTTAATATGACACGGGCTGTTCCTACAGGGTCTGTCCAGTTTAATATGACACGGGCTGTTCCTACAGGGCCTGTCCAGTTTAATATGACACGGGCTGTTCCTAAAAACCAATAATAGACACTATTTAATAATACATGCCAAGGGACGTATAGTACATTTTGTAGTTTTATGTGATCCTTGCGGGACTTGAACCCATGATCATGCTTGCTTTGTGTTATGATAACAGGCTCCCAATAATGAGATGTTCCAGGTGGTTGTTTTCTACCTACTTTAGTTGAATGTACCGATTGTGAGACACTCTGCTAAAATGTAAACGTGTGGCTGTGTTTGTTAACCTGTCTCTCGTGTCCTCAGGAGTGGGGTGTATGTGCCTACAGGCCTGGCCGCGTTTCCCAACGAGCTAATGCACGTGCCCCAGTCATGGGCCAGAGACAGGTTCAGGAACATCTACTCCTACTCTTACATGCCCCGAGGAGGCCACTTCGCTGCCTTCGAGGAGACACAGCTCCTGGCTGACGACCTGCTGCAGTTTGTGAAGGTGGAGAAGTTGTAGAGTTGATGGATACAAGAGGTCGACTCTCCACTCCTGCCAAGTGCCTGGAAGAAAAACCAGCAGGACTGCAGAACGTGATAACACTACAGCTTGGAATTGTAGCTTTGTACTAAAAACATTTAAATGTTAATCTAAGATATAAAGTCAGAAGCACTGTCTGATTATCAGGTAAATACTTTGTCAATCAGTGATGTAAACACTGCAATATGATCATGCTCAGTGATTGTGTTGGTGTAATATTAAGCCTATACAGTCAACATAATGGACCAATACTGTAATCAAAAATGAAATGATCAGGACTTAAATACAGATTACAAATGTCTTCCAGATTCGCACAACAACTGTGTGAAAGCAGCCTCAATCACAGATGTCTGTTCTTCTCGTTGCAATAATGAAATACTAATTATTTGTGAGGCTGGTTTCCAGGAGTGATCAGGACACAGCTTAAGTTTAGTCCTGGACTAATAATATACTTCAATGGTAGTGTTCCATTGAGCATGATTTTTAGCCTAGGTCTAGATTAAGCCTAGTCTGTCCCGGAATTCATGATGAATTTTATGTTTCTTTCTATGTCTGTTCTTGTTGTAATAATGCTGTACTGCTATAATATACTATACTACTGCTGTACTGTTATAGCATGCTATACTGCTATAGTATACTACTGCTGTAATCATGTCTATTGTGACGACCCTGTAAGGCAGGGATGTCAAACTCATTCTACAGAGGGCAAAGTGTCTGTGGGTTTTCCTTTCAATTAAGACCTAGACAACCAGGTGAGAGGAGTTCCTTACTAAATATACTTCAATGTGTTCCATTGAGCATGGTTTTTAGTCTAGGTCTAGATTTAGCCTAATCTATGCCCAGGAAACCATGATGAATTTTCTGTGGACCCCAGGAAGACTAGCAGTCACTAAGGCATCAGCTTATGAGGAACCAAATAAAGAAATTAACATCCAAGTCAACTCACAAGACTTCGACCTATGTATGCTGCAAAATGTGTATAATTCAAATGAACCTTATAATTTAGTGATCCAGCTTAGATTTACATACAGTACTGTATATTTCCAAAAGATTGTTTCAGAAAAACATTTTAAACAATAGAAAACCAAGACATTATACAGGTACAACCAGATGACAAGTAGGCATACAGTGCACAAAGTAACTTAGTAGGCTATATACAGTCACAGCACCAACACTGCTTTCAGTACAGCACATACCCAAGCTACACCAGACAACATATTCATTACAATCATTCTGTACAGGTGATGCCAGTCATTCATATAAACCTCTATAGAAACATAGTACCTGGACTGGGCTCAGGGTTACAGAGAGAGAGTCGTCCCTGGACTGGGCTCAGGGTTACAGAGAGAGAGTCGTCCCTGGACTGGGCTCAGGGTTACAGAGAGAGAGTCGTCCCTGGACTGGGCTCAGGGTTACAGAGAGAGAGTCGTCCCTGGACTGGGCTCAGGGTTACAGAGAGAGAGTCGTCCCTGACAGAGAGAGAGGGGTATGGTGTATACATGTCAATCCGCTCGGTCAACACCTCTGTCTGTAGTCACAAATCGTCAGTGCTGATCTAGGATCAGGTACCCTCTGTCCATATAATGTTAGTCTTTGTGACGTAAAAGGTCAAACTGACTTCAGATCAGCACTACAGTTTGGCCTTTTAGATCAGTAGGAGCAGGTTTATATAGACAGGGGAACCTGATCCTAGATCAGCGCTGGGCCATATGGACAAAAATCCTGGATAAAATTGAAGACTACATTGATGAGATGAATGTACACCACAGTTTTAAATGATTTACAGCAAAGCATATTTACAAGCAAATAGGCAGGATTTGATCAGTATGGTGATGTCAATGACTTTCAGTTCATCATCCCAGCTTTCTACTAGATCAGCACTCCTACTCTGAGAAACGTTTTGTGATCATGGCCTCCTGTCATCTCATACTATGGCTGTGGTTGGGAATCCTTTCATTGTCACTTGCCTTTGATAGCCATGGGGGTCCTGAAACCACACATAATCCTGCCAGTCAGTCTGCCCTCCTCCCAGAGAGGGCCCAGACCCAGAGACACAAGACAGAGCAGTAACTTGTCTCTTCACCCTCGTGGGGACCTTAACATCCAGTTTGGGCCGGAACCACCCAACGCCACAGTCCCTATGGGCCAGAACCATGGCCCTGTGCCGGACAGGTTTAGCGTCAGACAACAGGTCGGCCATGAAGAGCGTGCGGAAGAGCTACATAAGGCAGGAGGAGATGGAGGCTCTGGTCACCGTCGGCTAGTGTCACCTCCATGTTGACCTCGTACAGCTCCTTGGGGAGGAAGGATTCACGGAGGAGGAGGAGGAGCACGCGGGGACCCAGGGAGAAGAGCACCTCCAGTTGTTAGAGAACCTCCTCAAGGTCTTGGAAGGTACGCTGGCACCACCTCCAGTCCAGGCCTCCTGTGCGGACTGACCGGGCCTCCAACCCATCACCTCCTCATTCTGGGGGGAGAGAATGAGAGAGAGGCCTGGGGTCAAACAGCAACTCATAGACAACACTGCTAAGAGTAGGACTATTATAGGGATGAAGTGCCCGGCCGGCCGGGGGGCAGGACAGCACCAGCTGTTCCAGACAACTGTGATCATGATTTGACGAATATCTACTTTGTTTGTTGAACGTGCGCCGCCAAACCGCCGTCCTTCTTCTATCCTGACTGTCTGCGTTCCATTGACCTCTTTAGTCTTAATCACATCTATAGGCTATGAATATACTCTTATGCAATGGTTTGATTAAATACGCCCTATTTATCCACATAAAGAACTACTCACTTCAGAACTTCAATAGTCTGCATGGTTACTCAAGAGTCCTGCAGTTCCAAAGTGCGCTCCTGTCTGTGCGTCAGTGATTGAAGTCTGGACGTTTGTAGCGTTCAAATCAGCTGTAAACTCGTAAATCTCCGACTTCAGTGCTTTCAAGACAACTGGGAACTCGGGACAAACGAGCTCCGACTGGGAAAAAGTCAGGACCTCACGCATCTTTCTAGAGCTCAGAAGTTCCGACTTGAAGATCACTGACATGTTTTGACTTCGTTTTGTTCCCGAGTTCTCAGTTGTATTGAAAGCCCCATTTCACTAAACTATTGACATATGTCCGCAGTGATGATAAGAAAATACACCAAAAATTTGCCTATTGACATAGGCTAAATAACAAGCACAGACATCAAGTCATGAATATAGCCTAGCCCCATGTAACCACTGTCTAATGTCAAAGACACTGGTAATTTGTAACTCTGGTCTAACAGTAGGCTTAATGCTAGAATGTATAAATAACCAATCTTCCCTAAAGCCAATAATAGCCAATAAAGCCTAGTCCTATTTAGTTTAGCGTCACTTATATAAAAACAGAGAATTTGTTTTTTAAGAAATCCATTGCTGTGCAGGCTCTCATTTCGTAATATACTTCCATTATGAGTTATATAGCTGTAGCCTACAACCAAGCAAATAAAACGGGGTATGCCACTCTAAACTGGTTTGACAGAAATGGTAGCAGAAGGTGAATGGTTAACTTTTGATGCACAGTAGACGATGCTACGTCCCATGTGGCGCAAATGCTCACTCTCGGTGTGATGGAGGCGTTAGGTTTTGTAAGAAATTGTAATAGATACTGGAAACTAGTAATAACAACATTTCAACATAAGCCATCTTTTATACAAAATACACATACTCCTCATTTCTCTTGGACATATGCTGGACTTATTAAGACACCAACTACAGACACACACAATTCCCCTCCCCCATGATAACCACAGACACACACAACTCAAGGTTGGAGCTCAAAACAAAGAGCTATCTCAGGAACCAATGGAACGTTGACAGCAGGCCTGTTCAGGACTACCCAAGACCCAGATCGACCAATCGGAAGGCCAGACTTCCAGATCAACCTACTTTGCTTGTTGTCTATATAAAACTGTACAACTGCTTAAACTACCTCTTTCCGGACGATTCCATACGAGTCAGACAGAAAGAGCCTTGCTGCAAGATTTTACTAAGATGTCTTTACATGTGATTAAACGGCCTTATTATAAAATTATCCACCTCGTCCTATTGTCTCCTCTTGTTCTCCTGTCAACAGTAAACGTTTTATCAACAGTTTTTAATTGAAGTGATTAGTGGAATCAGAATCAAGCCCCACCCCTCAACAATCAGAAGTGACCTCAACACGTTCATATAAAAGTCGTCTGAGGCGAGGATTTGTTGTGGTGAACCGTTACTTGATACGATCGGAGTTGCAATAAAGACCGAGATCAGACGGGAAAATGCTCATGAATTGGAAGATCGTCGTTCCTTTGCTCGCGGTGGCATTCATCGTGACGAGCGCGGATGGGATACCGGGGGGCGTCGTGGACGCAGATATGAACGACCCCGCTACCAGAGACGCGCTGAAGTTCGCGGTGGCCGAATACAACAAGGGAACAAACGACCCGTATGTTTGGCAGGTGGCCGAAGTTGTCAAAGCTCAGAAACAGGTCAGTCCTTTTGTAAATCTTTTTATCAGTTGAACGAAGACAAAATGTTGGTCATTCATTGTGTTGCGTAGTTTCCACGGTAGAAATATCTTAATATAGACCAGTGAATTTATTAACATACTCTGAATGCGGCAGAATGGTCAATGTTTTAGTTAATGTACGACACCTGTCGAATAGGACCGGTGTCAGTAAACGTCGCCCAAAACCCAGTTTGTTTCCAGCAACAGTCATCAACGCTTTTACATGAGGACAGCTGACCAACTCTGCTAGGCAGTGGCGTAAACATGTTAAAGTACTACTTCAGTAATTTTTGGGGTTTTTACCCTACTATTTGATGACTTTTACTCCATACAATTTCCCTGACACCCGAAAGTGCTCGTTACATTTCAAATGCTTAGCAGGACAGAAATGATCAAGTTCCCTTATCAAGAGATCATCCCTACTACTCTACTCTGGCATACTCATTAAACACTAATGCCTTGTTCATTCATTGTTGGCGTGTGCCTCTGCATATACATTAATGACAAATACAAGAGTTGTGATCTCTGGTTTGTTTAATTTAAGGAATGTGAAATGATTTTGTAGTATTTCTACTGGGTAACTAACGAGTCATTTTCTTAACTCTAGCTCAAGTGTGATTTTTAAGTTCTTGTTCCACTGCTGCTAGGGCAGTAAAATGGTCAGTGAGGTGTACACTAATTTGTCTCTGGAAGTAGCTAGCAAGCTAACCAACTACAGTTCAATCACACCGACAATTGTTTGAATGTTAAATGACGAGACCGAGGCATCGATGTGAGTAACCAGTCTTGTTCAGTACATTGCAATACCCCTGGTTATCTCAAACACACCGGTAAAAAACACTGGAATTGCAGTAATTAACATTTACCAACAGATGGCATCACTGTGCCATTATACACCGTAACAATCTAATTGCATTTTGGTGGTCATTTCCAATGGAACGCTGCATGTCTTGTGTGGTGCATATATTTGTATTTATTGAGCGTATGTGTTGATGGCTCTACAAATGGTAGAAAGTGAATGTAACTTGTTGCGCACATCTAGATGCTGTCGGTGTGGTCGAGACGTTAACCTGGGTGCTTGACTGCTATTGTAATGTCTGAATGCTTGGATCAACCCTGCTCACAGCAACACCCTCTGAATTACATGGACAATCTGATGACACTGCATTTATGAACGCCCAGACAGCGCTCTGGACGTCGAGTTAATTTAGGAATACACCGTAGCGACTTTATACAATGGCGTTGGTGAATAGGCCTTTGCTTGGCTTGAAGGGTATTTCTACCGTATGCATTAAGTGCTAATGTCTGGGAAGCCGGTGTTTTGGAGGATATATTGGCACAGGGGTTCGTCGAGGGCCGGCAACCATGCCAATATATCCTCAACACTGGCTTCGAGGACAATGTCACTTTTTATACGGGTTACCAACAGTCAATTATTGATAGACATTTGATTGACACCAACTTTATTTTGGTAAGTTTTCATACTATTTCGTACTTCCACGAGATGTAGTAACGTCACAAACATAAGGTTGCTACCCAATCCGGCTGGTCGTTTGTACCATCGGTTCGGTTGCAGGAGATGCGACTCAGTCATTGTACTTCTGTATTCATAAGTGATTCACTAGAACAGGTTCCTCATTCAAGATGGGTGATTTCTGTCCGTGGTCTGACCCTCCTCTGCTTACAGGTGGTAGCTGGGATGAAGTACATCTTCACAGTGCAGATGGCCAGGACCCTGTGCATGAAGGGACGTGTGAAGGACTGCACTGTGCATCAGTACCCAGCTGTGGTAAGGACCACAAGGCTAGCCTGGTCCCAGATCTATTTGTTTTAACACTGGCACTTCAGCTCAGTGCTTCCTACGTGTACAGCTTAAGAATGGTTCATTTTTAGTTTATAACCTGTTACCAACAGTAAACGCATTGGTAACTAATAAACAACTTATAAACCGTTAGTAAATCCTACTTGTAACATGTTACCCATTTCACTATTGGTTCAGTATTGAGTTGTTTGCAAAGGGAAGTTTCAGGTGACATTTCCATAGACGGATGTCTGTTGGCAGTGTTTTAAGAGCATCAAAACCATGATTAATTGTGGGTACATTTTGCCTGACTACTCTACAAATAATAAAATTGTTTATGATGTAATGTGATTTGTAGCTCAGGCAGTCAGATGCAATGTCCAATAAACGTTTTGTCAGGTGTTATGCTGCTGAAGGGGTGTGACCCTACCAACTCGTGTTGCTTCCTGTTTCCTCAGACCTACCAGTGCATCTTTGAGGTGTGGAGCCGCCCCCGGCTGGGAGAGATCCAGTTGATCAAGCAAGCCTGCGAGGAGTAAAGACTTCAATTGTCTAGTCTACCCAGTTAATATTTATTACCAGTGGTGTTAGTCTTACCTAAGCAGATCTACCTCATCTATGATGTTTTCAGAGAATCCAACTCATTTTCCTACTTATTGCATTCCCACACCAATATAGCACTTAAAATAAGAACTGCTGTGTTGATGATGGTTTGTCAGCGCTATGCAACAGTGGAACTAAATAAAACCTGTTTTGTTACATTTACATGTTTCATTTTGTTGCCAGATGAACAAATCTTAGGCCCTTTATTTTGTGAAAAAATAGTTAAATGTTGAGAAATATAACGTTCAGTCACCCGCCCAATGATTCACAGGACAGACCAATGTTAAAAAGGCTCATGCATTCAACATGGAGGTTGTCCATCACAACCTCTAAATAGGTCAGAGAAGGGACTACTGAAAAGGTGTTGGCTATTTATGCAGTATTATAAACTGGGTGGTTGGTGCCCTGAATGCTGATTGGCTGACAGCCGTGGTGTATCAGGCTATAACTTATTTTTACTGGTCTAATTACATTGGTAGCTAGTTATTAATAGCAATAAGGCACCTCAGATGTGCTATATGGCCAATATACCACAACCCCCTTGGGCATTATCACTTAGTATTACTCTTACGATGTGTTTGTATGCAGGCTATAGCAGTGACTTGTCAACAAATGTCTTATGTGCCAAAAACGGGTGTAAAACTTTCAGTGTAATGCTTACAAGTCCCTAACCAAAAATGCAGTTTGAAAAACATTTAAAGAGCAACAGTAAAATAACAATAGCAAGGCTATATAATTTGTTTATCTGAATTACTGGAGAACTGAGACCAAGTAGAGACTCTGGACGAAGTGGATCAGGTATAGTAAAGGCAGTTTATTCAGCGGTAAAGATATCTGGTAAAGCGTGCACGGACTCGTTCTGTCTGGCTCATAGGGAACCGTCGGAAGAGCCCCGAAACATTGTGTGCAGTTACATTTTATACATTGTCTTGACGTAGGTAGGTTCCGGTAGTCTGTGCTCCTGACTGGTCGCCGAGGAAAGTCCCGACGCTGTTGCTGTGTAGATTACGCTCCCTCACCCCAAAGACTGAGGTCAGACAGTTTTCTGCAATACTGTCTGAGCTATTCGCACCTGTTATACAATGGCCACTGTTCGCTCAAGGCTAACCACAGCTTCCCAGCTTCTTATCTGAGCTAACTGTTACTTCCAGCACACACACACAGACATCCAGGCGCTCAGGCCAACAGGTTGTCAATATCAAATCACGTTTGTTATAGTATTCAATCACATATAATACAGTTGCTAATCACGTTTGTTATAGTATTCAATCACATATAATAGTTGCTAATCACGTTTGTTATAGTATTGGGTTATAGTGTATGACTCAGAACCTCACATGTTTTTCGTGTGTATCGTTTATCTGTTATTGTCTGGTCAGCAGTCTCCTGATTCACCCCCCTCCTGTGTCTCTCTAAGATTAGCACAGTCTCAGCCACACAGTACAGCGCCCACCTGCTGATACATTTGTTTCATACCCACACATATTTCATACACACACACATTCAGGCTGATACATTTGTTGCATACACACACATATTTCATACACACACACATTTCAGACTGCTTGTTCATATCTTACGCTCAGATACATTTGTTGCAATTTCAGGCTGTGGCCTCATGGTTAGACAAAGCACTGGTAAGAGTAGAGACTAATGGGTAATGCAGTAGTTATAACAGGTTCTAAGTAGTTATAACAGGTAATAACAGTTCAACGCTGTTAATTAAGGATATTATTTATTACAAATCCCCCTCTTCACGTCTAAAAGACGTGACAACAGTAAAAATTTGTCAGAAGACAAATTTTTTAATTCCCCCTCTTCACGTCTCACCAGAGACGAGACAATAGTAGAGCTAGATCTGGTTCGTCTGCCGCAAGCAAAGAAGAAAATAAGGATATAATGAAAACAATAAGCCCCCTCAAGTATGGGTAAATGAGCAAGGACAAAAAGGAGACCACTCCAAGTGCTACACCTGGAGTGGCCAATCACACATTAGTAACCAAAAAAGCGAGAACATGTTAAACCCTCAGGTCCATCCCTCTATACAACCTGTACCAGGTGGGCTCGTCTCCACCCGGGAACTTCAAACCTTCACAATAGGGAGGACAAACATCACTTTTTATTCATTCGACAACATCCACTACAGCAAACCAAGGGTCCTCCTCTGTCAGGCACACTCTCGTGCGAAAGCTTGATTCCGTATCAGCCTCTCCTACTGGAGCATCAAGCAGCGGCATCATACCAGAGGCCCTTTACACATCTATAACAGACTTCTTCAAACAAGGTATGATACAGGCAGCACAGCACAGTAATCATCATTGCAGTGTACTTACCAAACCAACCACCCAGCCAAGGGAACAGTCCACTCTCCTCCACACCTGCAAGACCCTTCATCTCCATTGATAACCTTGCCAACCTACTCAGAGCTTTTGAAATGCTCCCATCCGAACTAGTATTGTTAGGGGCAAACGTGCAACACTGTTCTCCAAACATTTTACATACACCTCCCTGGTTGGCCAGAATCATGTCCAGTGCTAGTCTATTTTGTCTACTGGTTTGAGAGGTAGCATCCAATTGTTCAGCCATTCCCGTAAGTGCTGTGTGGGTGTATTTAACAAATCATTATTAATTATAGTAAATATAATTGATCCAGACATTTTGTTTTAGCATCAACAATAGCTGGGCCAATGATGGGCATCAGATGCCACAGGCCATCATTCCTGTTTAATGTCTGGAATTCGTGGGGGACCCCTATTGGGACCCCCAACAGGTTGGTGTGAATGTTATCTGTACCCTCGGACCAAGGAGCGTCACGTTTCTGCCGTCTCCTGGGTTGGTCCCAAGCCTCTGTGTCATGTGCGGCTCCCAGAAGTTGGTTAGCTGTAACCTCAATAATAGGCAATGGTGTTTATCAGACTGGCCAAAGCACATGTGCCCTGACAATCTCCTTTCAAAATGGGGTCAACCGCCTGGCAGGTCCACACATCCACCACACATCAGCAACACCTCTAGTTAATAGTGACATTAGTGATGCAGGCAGTAGTAGGGAGCCTCCCATAGTCTATACCTCTACCTGTACCAGTGATACAGCTGTAATATCCCCCATATGCCTTAACTCCCCATGGTGTCTTCTGGGGAGGGACTTCTGGGAACACAAGACTCAGAGTTTTCCACAGGGTTAAATTTGGCTTAATATAATAGAAACTTTCCAATATGCACATCCAACCTTCCCATTACTTAGGGCAAATGGGTGAGCAGCCAGAATAGGTCTGGCATGTCCACATACGACACAGTCCTTTCTATTAAGTGTTTTGTAGGCCAACCACATATTCTCCCTTCCCTCATAACCAGTTTCAGTCCCCAATTGGTCACTATCTGAGATGTCTTTTACATTTATTACCTGTACCAGATTGGAGAGCTTAGGTGATGGCGTGGGACTTGGTCTTGAAGTGGTGGAGGAGGCCGGCTGAACCCTGGTCCATTGAAACTGGTGGTGGTTCTGGCAGTACTGTGATGGTAACATCCCCATCGTATCCTAATCAGACAGCTCAGGACTACAAGCAGTCCTGTAAAGCCCCATCCTCTCCCAGAGAACACATCATCAGCCAGAGATCAAGCAACACTTTCACTTCTAAGAACGTACACAGTGATGAAAGGTCGGGGTCAGGGAATTTTCATTAAGGAGTTGACCCCCGAACTCTATTAGCGACGGTTCTTCTCCTTAACTCTGTGATCATTCGGCAGTGTCAGTGTGTCTCACCCTCCAAGTGCGATATGCCCCCAGGTCGGGTGAATCACCTTCTCCTTTAATTCACCTGTAATGCATAAAATCTTGGACATACAGGTTTGGTTAACAAACAGTTTCTCATTTGTTCTATCTGATTATATATTTAACTTCTATGCCTATTTTTTAGCTAGAAATTTTTAATTTTACATAAGTTTATTATCCCATAGGCCCCATCCTATCCTAGACCACAATGTACCCTCCCCCGTTTGATACCTGGCTCTGGCCAGGTATCAACCTTACCTACTCTAAATAATGACTTAGTACATCATATTATAGGAACGTCCCTTTTATTCGCCGCATATCCAATTCTCCCTTGGGCGTACATTCATATCTATTCTTTTCCAATTCTCTGTCAAGTGACTTATCTACTCTGAAATGTATCTGTGCTGCTTATATATGTTAAACCCTTTCTCTCCTATCTTATTTCACAGCCTACCTTGCTCATTTCCTGGTCCACCCTCCCCACTCTGCTCTCAAACCTTCAAGGTCTCAACAGTGCGGGGTAGACCCCTCTGTCTGCCCTTTTTTAATAATAGTCAATAACAACTATGTGTTCCTTTGCAATATTAACTAAGTGTCTCACTGTTTTGACTTTATCTGAAACCATGGATTTAAAAATAACAACATGTCTTATAGTGTCAATCTCTAAAGTCCTTACATAACCTTAATAAACCTATCTCTATCTAGTATCCCAAATGACACAAATTCATTATTCTCACTACATTTCCCCGTGAGTGATCAAGTCACTGAAAAATGCAACAACAACAGAAAATAGGTCAAAAGGTTACACCTACATTCGTTTTCCATACCATATCTATACATACCAAAAGAACCCTTTATTTTCTCTAAGTCCCTTGCCTAAATAAAACTCCGAAAGTAAAACTCCTTTTCCAATATGAGTGTATTCTTTTAAGATATCTTGTCTCTGGGAACACGGAAACCCCTATCCTAAACATTTACTGCAAAAAAACACAATTATGTCACCAGCACTCAACCAGGCTCCCCGTCGGCTGGGAGACCGTTGAGTGCTGCAATACTGCCATCTTCTGTCCATTCTCTGCACAGCTCTCCACCCACTCTTATTCAACCTTCTCAATTTGAGCCATATTAGTTTCTTATTTTAACTGTTGTTTTAATTTAAAAATCGAATTTAGCTGTGTAAATCAGCTCTGACTTCTGTCAGTGTTCTAGAAGGAATTGGAGCTGGAGTGCAATGTGTGAGGTGGTGCCAAGGTGCGCCTGATTTACCTTTGACCTGAACTGAGTGTGAAGTAACCTCCTTCACTTCGTACAGTTCAGTCCACCTGGGTTCCAGCCACTTTCTCTTGTGGACTTTTACCCCACCCAGTCACCAATTTTTACCTTCAGTGATGGCGGATCTCCCGTCAGCTCCCCCATTTGGACCTTGTGAATCTGTGTGGAGAGAGCTGCAGAAAGTTCCGTCAATTATCAGACATTACAATTTGTTATACATCAAGGGCGGGCATATGACCTCCCTTCCTTGGTGGACCAAGCATGACTCTTCCAGCCATTATCTCATGAGGAGAGAGATGGGTGCCTGCACCTGGAGAGGCTCTCATGGCCAGCAACGCCAGGGGCAGGGCTTCAACCCAAATCAGCTTCAAACCTGCACATACATTTGATTGGCACGTTCCACGAGACTTTTGAGATTGTGGCCTGTACACTAACCCAAACTTGTGCACAATACCCAATCTTTCCTCCACCTGTCTCAGGTGTTGGTTACTGAAATGGGACCCGTTTGTCGGATCGGATTTGCCTTGGAACTCCATACCTTGGTATGAGTTCAGTTTGCAGCCACATAATGACCGATTTTGCATCCTCCCTCGCTGTTGGTATTGCCTCAACCCATTTAGAGAACCTGTCTACCATAACTAACAGGTACCTTTTTCCATTTGTCACATTGTCTTGCCCCATATCTGTGTAATCTATGCTGATGTCCTGAAAACAAGCATTTGGGACTGGGTATGAACCCATGGGCGTTTGATATGGTTTCTTTGGATTGTGGCTACCACAAATGCTACACTCGTCACCAAATGTATCTGTCATGTCTTCCATGTGGGGGTGCCACCAGATGTGGGACACCTTTTGTAAAGTCTTCAGTTTGCTTTCGTGTGTGGGCCCATGAGCTTCTCGTATTAGTTCTGGACAGAGGTTTGCAGGGGCCACTAGTCTGCCATCATGGCATCTCCACAGTTCATCAGGTCCTTTGGTGGCCCCTTTCTGTCCCCATACTGAGTATTCATAGGGTCCTGCTGAAAACTGGAGTTATTTTATGTGTTGCCCTGTGAGCTCAGTCCGAGCTGGTTGGATCTGAAGTATCATTTGTCTCGGGGTGTATCCATCAGCTTTCTTGGCTGCTTTGTCAGCTGCACCATTTCCCTCGCTGACTCTGTTTTTCAGTTGTTGATGTCCTTTATGGTGAAGTTGCGTCTAACCCATTGTGGTCCATCAGTATGTACTGCTCCATGAGTATACGCTGAGTCAGTGTAGATGTTTACAGTCTTTCCTTCAGCTCTTTCCAGAGCTTGTGTCAAACCTATGATTTCAGCTAATTGGGCTGATGCAGGTTGTGGGATGACGGCAGATTCCAAAATCACATGTGATCTATCCGGGAGCTGCTGTACCACTGCGTATGCTGCTATGTTCCCTTCCTCTCCTCTATAGCAGCATTCATCTGTGTATAACCATAGGTCTGGGTTGGTGAGTGGTTCGTTCCCCAGGTCAGGTCTTAGTTTCAATTCTGGTGCAGCTCTTTCTGCACAGGAATGGGGTAGACCTTCTTCAGCATTGAGTGCGTCTGCCATGTTTTTGTCAGTGTTGACAAATGTGATGTGTGATTGTGTGCATTTATTCTGGATTTTCGTTTTTCTTTCAGCGCTGAACGTGAATTCTTTGCTCATCAGATATGCTGCAACCCCATGGTGGGTGTGTATTTCCAATGGATGGCACATTACCAAGTGGGCTGTTTTTTAATAGCTTTTGCCACTACAGCTACATACCTGGAGCATGTGGTTTGTCCTAGTTCAATGTGGTCCAGTTTGGAGGAGTGATACATCAACACTCTACTCTCCCCCTCTTAGTCTAGGGGCGTATCCTCGTCCCCTATTGGCCAGAAACTGGCTTTGGGCCGGGGTTATTGGGTGCGGACACTGTCGCACCATGTGCCCAGCTTGTTTACAATTATGACAGCTTCCATAAGATCCAGAGTACCTCTGGGGCTGTCCCCATGTGTGTGAATAGTTTGATTGTGGTAGTGGGTAATAGGGTTGTAGTGGTGGTTCCGACGAAGGGTATGGCTGAAGCGGGTAGGCATACGGCAGTTGGAATGGCTGCTCCTGGGGTGGGTGTATAGTTGGTCCCTGCTGGGTGAAGATGGGTAGTTGTTGTTGCTGTATCATTCGGGAAACAGTTTTTTCAATAATTTGTGAGATTTCTTGTTGGTCTTCAGCCACCATCTGTTTCTTGGGTTTCTCTCCTTTCTGGGCCTCTTTCAATTGTAGTTTCAAAAGTTGTACCTGTAGGGACTGGATTTGTGTTTCAGCCCCTCCCTTATCCTTATTGTATTGGGTGATGTGGTGATGCACATGGGAGTTGAACTGAGCCTGGGGAAGTGCCATTAACCCCACAGTGCCCCTGAGATGGGTTGGGGCCGATGGGGCTGCTGTGGTGGTAGGTGGGGCGTCATTGTTGTTGGACATGCCCTCTTTGGTGTCAATTAGGGCTCCAGTGACCACCCCCATCATGTCAGGTTTCCTGTAAGGGAGTGCTATTTCCCCCCCTGCTCCATCTTTCATTCTCTGTTCTAAGTATTCATTGAATTTGTGTTTGGGGACGATGGTCGTGGCCATTTTGTCGTTAAGCTATTTCTGGGTCTATACTATTTTGGTGCGCTTAGCCCGTCACTTGATCGAAACCAGCGATGTAATTTCCGTATCTTCAGTAAATTATTTTTCCGTTTTCCAACAATATTTCAGCTATATTCTTTTTGGAACAATATACTAATATATTCATGCGCTCCTGATATAATTGGAATGACAATTATAGGATCTTTTATTCGAAAGTTATTATTGCTTTTAACTTTTTTCGATTAATTTGAACTTTTTCGATTAATTAAATACTTTACCAAAACATTTCAGAAATTTCCTTTTGGGACAATGTACTAGTATATTCTAGCGCTTCTAAAATAATTGTCAAATTAATTCTAATCCTTAAGGATTTACCAACAGCACGAGAGGGAAAAATCAGGTCAACTTATCAGCAGAAAATAGCTGCTTCTCTGACCCGGCGGTCACTTCCAACACAGCCTCAACTTAGCATATGGCTAATTATTAGCAATCGGCCTCGTGGAACGTTCAATCACTCACATTGATTTGGCGTTATCGACTTGTCTCGGTTCTGCTCATGCAACTTATTTCATCGATTCCTCACTGGTATATCAGACTACTTGGAATACATTTCAGCATTTAATTCCTCACTGTTATCAGACTACTTGGAATACATTCAGCATAGCCTTCTGTCTACTGGAATGCCAACTCCAGTAGGCTCAGGTTCGCTATTACCACAATTCCTCACTGGTATATCAGACTACTTGGAATACATTTCAGACAAAATTCATTTAATTCCTCACTGTTATCAGACTACTTGGAATACATTCAGTTAATTCATTTAATTCCTCACTGTTATCAGACTACTTGGAATACATTCAGACAAAATTCATTTAATTCCTCACTGTTATCAGACTACTTGGAATACATTCAGTTAATTCCTCACTGTTATCAGACTACTTGGAATACATTCAGTTAATTCATTTAATTCCTCACTGTTATCAGACTACTTGGAATGGGATTTTTAACGCAGATATCCTTACACCATGCCTTAGATTCTAAACAATTCCACATAAATTTAGCAACAATTCACTCACCACAGTACTTCTGATCATTGAATTTAGATATTGGCTATAATACAATATACAGATTTTGATTAAACAGGCATCTGCTTACCTATTAGTTTCGAGCTCTTTTGATCAGTTTCCTGGGTGAGTTGAATCGCGATTCTCCTCTAACAGGTCACCTCTCCTTCTGGAATCTTTCTCCCACGCGTCTCCTGTCTGATCAATTTTCTATGGACCGAATTCAAAGATGTCTATTACCATCCTCTGCTTACCAAGTTTTGTTAGTAAAACGTTTACTGGAGACAGGAGACCAAGTGGAGACATAGGACGAGGTGGATAATTATATAATAAGGCCGTTTTATTCAAGTGTAAAGATATCAGGCAAAGCGTGCAATACGGCCCCCTTCTGTCTGATTCGTATAGAATCGTCGGAATAAGAGAGCGCTCTAAACAGTACATTCAGATTATATAGGCAACTAGCAAAGTATGTTGATCTTGTCGTCTGGCCTTCCGATTGGTCGATCTGGGTCGTGGGTTGTCCTGTCCGGGCCTGATGTCGACATTCCATTGGCTCTTCCCACAGTTCTTTGTCTTGCGCTCCAACCTTGAGTTGTGTGTGTGTCTGTCATTGTCATGGGGGAGGGGAGTTGTGTGTGTTGATGGTTGTCGTCTAATGAGACCAGCATATGTACAAGAGAAAGAGGGGGTGTGTGCATGTTGTGTCAAGTATAGTCAATGTTGAGAAGTTGTTAAAACAAGTTACCAATATCTAATACAATTTCTTACACTAGTAGTGTAACAACCCTGGGTTTATAAGCGCGGAAATCGACTCTGCCGCTTGAGCATGCTTTTGCGGCACAGTCGATAGGACCGGGCTAGAAGGTCGAGGGTTCGAGACCTGTTCCCTGCCTGTTTCATTACATTGGTGTCGCCAACTCTGCTATGCAGTGGTCAGGCTGCCCTCATGTTAAGAGCGTTGATGACTGTTGCTGCCAACAAACTGTTTTTTTTTGGCCGACGTTTACTGACACCGGTCCTATTCGACAGGTGTCGTACATTAACTAAAACATTGAACATTCTGCCGCATTCAGAGTAGATGAAGTGCGTTAATAAATTCACTGGTCTATATTAAGATATTTCAACCGTGGAAACTACGTTACACAATGAACAACCAACATTGTGTCTTCGTAAAACTGATAAAAAGATTAACAAAAAGGACTGACCTGTTTCTGAGCTTTGACAACCTTGGCCACCTGCCAAACATACGGGTCGTTTGTTCCCTTGTTGTATTCGGCCACCGCGAACTGCAGCGCATCTCTGGTAGCGGGGTCGTTCATATCTGCGTCCACGACGCCCCCCGGTATCCCATCGGCGCTCGCCACGATGAAAGCCACCGCGAGCAAAGGAACGACGATCCTCCAATTCATGAGCATTTTTCCCGTCTGATATCGGTCTTTATTGCAACTCCGAGCGTATCAAGTAACGTTACACCACAACAAATCCTCGCCTCCGACGACTTTTATATGAACGTGTTGAGATCACTTCTGATTGTTGAGGGGTGGGGCTTGATTCTGATTCCACTAATCACTTCAATTAAAAACCTAACGCCTCCATCACACCGAGAGTGAGCATTTGCGCTACATGGGAAGTAGCATCGTCTACTGTGCAACAAAAGTTAACCATTCACCTTCTGCTACCATTTCTGTCAAACCAGTTTAGAGTGGCATACCCCGTTTTATTTGCTTGGTTGTAGGCTACAGCTATATAACTCATAATGGAAATATATTACGAAATGAGAGCCTGCACAGCAATGGATTTCTTAAAAAACAAATTCTCTGTTTTTATATAACTGACGCTAAACTAAATAGGACTAGGCTTTATTGGATATTATTGGCTTTAGGGAAGATTGGTTATTTATACATTCTAGCATTAAGCCCACTGTTAGACCACAGTTACAAGTTACCAGTGTCTTTGACATTAGACAGTGGTTACATGGGGCTAGGCTATATTCGTGATTTGACTTCTGTGCTTGTTATATGTCAATGGCCTCAAGTTATTGATGACACAAACCTGAGAAATGAAATTAGAATGAATAATTGTATTTTCTTATCATCACTGTGGACATATGTCAATAGTTTAGTGAAATGGTGCTTTCAATACAACTAAGAACTCGGGAACAAAACGAAGTCAAAACATGATGTCAGTGATCTTCAAGTCGGAACTTCTGAGCTCTAGAAAGATGCGTGAGGTCCCGACTTCGAATTCCGAGTTGGATCACCGTTCAAAAATATTTTTCCCAGTCGGAACTCGTTTGTCCCGAGTTCCCAGTTTTCTTGAAAGCACTGAAGTCGGAGATTTACGAGTTCACAGTTGATGTGAACGCGACAAATGTCCAGACTTCAATCAATGAAGCACAGACAGGTGCGCACATTGGAACTGCAGGACTCTTGAGTAACCATGCAGACTATTGAAGTTCTGAAGTGAGTACTTCTTTATGTGGATAAATAGGGCGTATTTAATCAAACCATTGCATAAGAGTATATTCATAGCCTATAGATGTGGGTAAGACTAAAGAGGTCAAGGCAACGCAGACAGTCGGGAGAGAAGAAGGACGGCGGTTTGGCGGTGCACGTTCAACAAACAAAGTAGATATTCGTCAAATCATGGTCACAGTTGTCTGGAACAGCTGGTGCTGTCCTGTCCCTCCCCCCTACGGGGGGCAAAGTATCCGGCCGGGCGGGCACTTCAATCCTATAATAGTCCTACTCTTAGCAGTGTTGTCTATGAGTTGCTGTTTGACCCCAGGCCTCTCTCTCATTCTCTCCCCCCAGAATGAGGAGGTGATGGGTTGGAGGCCCGGTCAGTCCGCCACAGGAGGCCTGGACTGGAGGTGGTGCCAGCGTACCTTCCAAGACCTTGAGAAGGTTCTCCAACAACTGGAGGTGCTCTTCTCCCTGGGTCCCCGCGTGTTCCGCCTCCTCCGTGAATCCTTCCTCCCCAAGGAGCTGTACGAGGTCAACATGGAGGTGACACTAGCCGACGGTGACCAGAGCCTCCGCATCTCCTCCTGCCTTATCCTGTTTGGGCTGCAGGGGCAGTATTGAGTAGCCTGGATAAAAGGTGCCCATTTCAAACGGCCTCGTACTCAATTCTTGCTCGTACAATATGCATATTATTATTACTATTGGATAGAAAACACTCTCTAGTTTCTAAAACCGTTTGAATTATATCTGTGAGTAAAACAGAACTCATTTTGCAGCAAACTTCCTGACAGGAAGTGGAAAATCTGAAATCGATGCTCTGTTCTAGGGCCTGCCTATAAATGTCCTTGATATATATCAGTATACATGCACTTCATACGTCTTCCACTAGATGTCGACAGGCAGTGAGAGAAGAAATGGAGTGAATAACTTGATCTGGGGTCGAATAAAAGCTCTTTGTATGACGTGTCACCAGTTTCCTGTTTTCTGGAGCGCGCGCGAAGGGACCTGGTATTGCCTTCTGAAAAGCTGTCGTTATAGACGACTAATATCTCCGGCTTTGATTTTATTTGATACATGTGACAATATCATCGTAAAGTATGTTTTTTCAATATAGTTTTATTAGATTATTGAAATTTTTTCGGGACGTTAGGCGTGTTGCTTTGTCTGCGTATGTTCAGGAAGGAGAGCTTCGCGCCACTTTGCTAGCTTTCCGTGCTAATTGACTGGAGAAGAGGACATTCTAAATCCAAACAACGATTGTTCTGGACAAAGGACCCCTTGTACAACATTCTGATGGAAGATCAGCAAAAGTAGGACCCATTTTATGTTATTTCATATATCTGTCGTACATGTGTACTAGTAGTTTGCGGCCAGGTTTTGGGCACGCTCTCGCCATAACGTAAACTGCATATCGTAATGAAGTTATTTTTAGAATTCTAACACGGCGATTGCATTAAGAACTAGTGTATCTATCATTTCCTATACAACATGTATTTTTTAGTTATGTTTATGAATAGTTATTTGGTCAGAATATGTGAGTGTCAGAAAAATATCCGGACGTTGTGGGAAAAAGATGCTACGTTAGCACAATGTATAACCACTGATTTCAGCTTTAAATATGCACATTTTCGAACAAAACATAAGTGTATGTATAACCTGATGTTATAGGACTGTCATCTGATGAAGCTTATCAAGGTTAGTCAAAAATTATATATCTTTTGCTGGTTTGTTACAATCGCTAACTTTTGCTGCTGGGGAATGGCTTGTGTTTCTGGCTATTGTGGTAAGCTAATATAATGCTATATTGTGTTTTCGCTGTAAAACACTTAAGAAATCGGAAATATTGGCTGGAATCACAAGATGCCTGTCTTTCATTTGCTGTACACCATGTATTTTTCAGAAATGTTTTATGATGAGTATTTAGGTATTTGACGTTGGTGTCTGTAATTACTCTGGCTGCTTCGGTGCTATTTCTGACGGTAGCTGTGATGGTAGCTGCAATGTAAAACTGATTTATAGCTCAAATATGCACATTTTTCGAACAAAACATAGATTTATTGAATAACATGTTATAAGACTGTCATCTGATGAAGTTGTTTCTTAGTTAGTTTGGTTGGTTCTTGGTTAGTTAGGTTGGTTTTGTGCATGCTACCTGTGCTGTGAAAAATGGCTGTCCTTTTTTGTATTTGGTGGTGAGCTAACATAAATATACGTGGTGTTTTCGCTGTAAAACATTTTAAAAATCGGACATGTTGGCTGGATTCACAAGATGTTTATCTTTCAAATGCTGTATTGGACTTGTTAATGTGTGAAAGTTAAATATTTCAAAAAAATATATTTAGAATTTCGCGCCCTGCACTTGAGCTGGCTGTTGTCATAAGTGTACCGACCTCGGGCTTGCAGCCAGAAGAAGTTATGTAGCTCTTCCGCACGCTCTTCGTGGCCGACCTGTTGTCTGACGCTAAACCTGTCCGGCACAGGGCCATGGTTCTGGCCCATAGGGACTGTGGGGTGGTTCCGGCCCAAACTGGATGTTAAGGTCCCCACGAGGGTGAAGAGACAAGTTACTGCTCTGTCTTGTGTCTCTGGGTCTGGGCCCTCTCTGGGAGGAGAGCAGACTGACTGGCAGGATTATGTCTGGTTTCAGGACCCACATGGCTATCAAAGGCAAGTGACAATGAAAGGATTCCCAACCACAGCCATAGTATGAGATGACAGGAGGCCATGATCACAAAACGTTTCTCAGGGTAGGAGTGCTGATCTAGGAGAAAGCTGGGATGATGAACTGAAAGTCATTGACAGCCACCATACTGATCAAATCCTGCCAATTTGCTTGTAAATATCCTTTGCTATTTATTTTTAAATGTGATCTGTTTTATGACTGCTGCCATATGAATTGCCTCTGAGGACATTAAAGTTGTCTGAATCACTTATCGGAGGCATTTTGCTTATCGTTCATTAGGATAAGTAGCCTATACTAGAGAGATGTGAAGTTTGAATTCAGTTTCCTAATATGGGGATTTGTTAATGACTACAACCATCAAACTAGTAGTTTAAAAATGATCATTTTAAACTGTGGTGTACATTCATCTTATCAATCAATGTATTATTCAATTTCATCCAGGATTTCTGTCCATATGGCCCAGCGCTGATCTAGGATCAGGTTCCCCTGTCTATATAAACCTGCTCCTACTGATCTAAAAGGCCAAACTGGAGTGCTGATCTGAAGTCAGTTTGACCTTTTACGTCACAAAGACTAACATTATATGGACAGAGGGTACCTGATCCTAGATCAGCACTGACGATTTGTGACTACAGACAGAGGTGTTGACCGAGCGGATTGACATGTATACACCATACCCCTCTCTCTCTGTCAGGGACGACTCTCTCTCTGTAACCCTGAGCCCAGTCCAGGGACGACTCTCTCTCTGTAACCCTGAGCCCAGTCCAGGGACGACTCTCTCTCTGTAACCCTGAGCCCAGTCCAGGGACGACTCTCTCTCTGTAACCCTGAGCCCAGTCCAGGTACTATGTTTCTATAGAGGTTTATATGAATGACTGGCATCACCTGTACAGAATGATTGTAATGAATATGTTGTCTGGTGTAGCTTGGGTATGTGCTGTACTGAAAGCAGTGTTGGTGCTGTGACTGTATATAGCCTACTAAGTTACTTTGTGCACTGTATGCCTACTTGTCATCTGGTTGTACCTGTATAATGTCTTGGTTTTCTATTGTTTAAAATGTTTTTCTGAAACAATCTTTTGGAAATATACAGTACTGTATGTAAATCTAAGCTGGATCACTAAATTATAAGGTTCATTTGAATTATACACATTTTGCAGCATACATAGGTCAAAGTCTTGTGAGTTATTGACTTGGATGTTAATTTGTTTAATTTCTTTATTTGGATCCTCATAAGCTGATGCCTTAGTGACTGCTAGTCTTCCTGGGGTCCACAGAAAATTCATCATGGTTTCCTGGACATAGATTAGGCTAAATCTAGACCTATGCTAAAAACCATGCTCAATGGGACACATTGAAGTATATTTAGTAAGGAACTCCTCTCACCTGGTTGTCTAGGTCTTAATTGAAAGGAAAACCCACAGACACTTTGCCCTCTGTAGAATGAGTTTGACATCCCTGCCTTACAGGGTCGTCACAATAGACATGATTACAGCAGTATTTCATTATTGCAACAAGAGAAGAACAGACATCTGTGATTGAGGCTGCTTTCACACAGTTGTTGTGCAATCTGGAAGACATTTGTAATCTGTAATTAAGTGCTGATAATTTCATTTTTTTATTACAGTATTGGTCCATTATGTTGACTGTATAGGCTTAATATTACACCAACACAATCACTGAGCATGATCATATTGCAGTGTTAACATCACTGATTGACAAAGTATTTACCTGATAATCAGACAGTGCTTCTGACTTTTTATCTTAGACTAACATTTAAATGTTTTTAGTACAAAGCTACAATTCCAAGCTGTAGTGTTATCAAGTTCGGCAGTCATGTTGGTTTTTCTTCCAGGCACTTGGCAGGAGTGGAGAGTCGACCTCTTGTATCCATCAACTCTACAACTTCTCCACCTTCTTCACAAACTGCAGCAGGTCGTCAGCCAGGAGCTGTGTCTCCTCGAAGGCAGCGAAGTGGCCACCTCTGGGCATGTAAGAGTAGGAGTAGATGTTCCTGAACCTGTCTCTGGCCCACGACTGGGGCACGTGCATTAGCTCGTTGGGAAACGCGGCCAGGCCTGTAGGCACATACACCCCCGTACTGAGGACAGGAGAGACAGGTTAACAAACACAGCCACACATTTACATTTTTAGTCAGAGCAGACACTCATTTTAGCAGAGTGTCTGCCAATCAGTGCATTCAACTAAAGTAGGGAGAAAACAACCACCTGGAACATCTCATTATTGGGAGCCTGTTATCATAACACAAAGCAAGCATGATCATGGGTTCAAGTCCCGCAAGGATCACATAAAACTACAAAATGTAGTATACGTCCCTTGGCATGTATTATTAAATAGTGTCTATTATTGGTTTTTAGGAACAGCCCGTGTCATATTAAACTGGACAGACCCTGTAGGAACAGCCCGTGTCATATTAAACTGGACAGGCCCTGTAGGAACAGCCCGTGTCATATTAAAAATGGACAGGCCCTGTAGGAACAGCCGGTGTCATATTAAACTGGACAGGCCCTGTAGGAACAGCCGGTGTCATATTAAATGGACAGGCCCTGTAGGAACAGCCGGTGTCATATTAAATGGACAGGCCCTGTAGGAACAGCCCGTGTCATACTGGACCATATGACACCACACATACAAACTCACTTATTATCCAGTCTGTTGTCAATGTTGGTCTTTAAGTTCTCCTTGTAGAACCTCATGGAGGACACGATGGAGCCGGTGGTCCAGTAGATCATGATGTTGGTCAGCAGGTCGTCCAGGGTGAACTTCCTAAAAGACAGGAACCAGGCTCTCAATGAACCAATCAACAGCCCTGGGTTTTATTCATTCTCCAATAAAAACACTTTTTCAGTTGTAAATGTGCACTGATGAATACAACAAAAGGTAGTCCCTCTTTCAGTTTGTGATTTTCCCATTTGGTGTCAAGTGAATAGGACTGTGAATGGGTGCTACCAAGGCAACATGTTCATGCAAATAGATTAGGATCATTATTTTGCTGGGACAAATAAAGTTGTATTGAATGTTTCCCCTACAGTTTTGGCAGATCTGACCATCATTTGATTAAGAGTAATTGATGGGACAGCAATATATTTACCCCCTAAAAAAAGTATATATTTCTCCACTCACAACCCAAAGTAAACAAGCTGAACTGTAGCTTGTACCTCTCCAGCCCCCCATCTTCCAAGTCCCTGTTGTTGAAGTCAGTCCAAGTGGAAAACTTCTCCAGTATGTAAGCAGCCAGGCCTACTGGAGAGTCATTCAGTCCACAACCTGCAGGGGGAGACATTTCACAATATGATTAGAACGACTACTACAGCTAAACTATCAGAGGTCTGTGTGTCCGTGCATTTATTTATTTTACCAGGGAGTCATACTGAAACCATGGTCTCTTTTACAGCCCTGAAATACATACAATACACACAAAATATAAAGAAAGAAAAACAAGATCATAAAAAACACATTCATTGGTAATAAGGTCATCACTCAGCTTTCTGAATTGCCCTAGAGGCACCAAAACATAAAATGGAAAAACATTTTGAAGATAGTTCTTAGACATTATTTGTGGAACAAAAATCTGCATGAGAGCACCAGCTGTTCCAGAGGACCAGCTACGGTATGTTTTTTCATATCTATATTTTCAATTTGTTTTCTATAACATTGATGTGGGGTTTAGAACAGTAGGCGTATTGGAAAAATTCCAGTTTTATATTTAACCTAACTTTACACATTCTTTGCGACTGTGTTCCAGACGACTGTGTGATCATGCTCTCAGTTGCCGATGTGAGTACGACATTTAAAAACAGGTCAACATTCACAAGGCCGCAGGGCCAGACGGACTACCAGGATGTGTACTCCGAGCATGCGCTGACCAACCGGCAAGTGTCTTCACTGACATTTTCAACCTCTCCCTGACAGAGTCTGTAATACCTACACGTTTCAAGCAGACCACCATAGTCCCTGTGCCCAATGGCCAAGGTAACCTGCATAAATGACTACCGACCCATAGCACTCACATCTGTAACCATGAAGTGCTTTGAAAGGCTGTTCATGGCTCACATCAGCACCATCAATCTTTTCAGTCTCCTGAGGGGGAATGGTAATTGTCGTGCCCTTTTCACAGCTGTCTTGGTACGTTTGGACCATGGTAGTTTGAAGCTCTCAACCAGCTCCATTACAACACCGTCGATGAGAATGGGGGTGTGCTCAGCCCTCCTTTTCCTGTAGTCCACGATCATCTCCTTTGTCTTGATCACATTGAGGGAGAGGATGTTGTCCTGGCACCAGAGGTTGTTGTCTCTGACCTCCCTATAGGCTGTCACATCGTTGTCAATGATCAGGCCTACCGCTATTGTGTCGTTAGCAAACTTGATGGTGTTGAGTCGTGCTTGGCCATGCAGTCATGGCTGAACAGGGAGTACAGGAGGTGACTGAGCATGCACCCCTGAGGTGCCCCCGTCTTGAGGATCAACGTGGCAGATGTAATGTTGCTTATCCTTACCACCTGGGGGGGGCCCGTCAAGATGTCCGGGATCAAGTTGCAGAGGGAGCTGTTTAGTCCCAGGGTCCTTAGCTTAATGATGAGCTTTGAGGGCACTATGTTGAACGCTGAGCTGTAGTCAATGAATAGCATTCTCATGTAGGTGTTCCTTTTGTCCAGGTAGGAAAGTGCCGTGTGGAGTGCAATAGAGATTGCGTCATCTGTGGATCTGGGTCTAGGGTTTCTGGGATAATGATAATGGTGTTGATGTGAGCCATGAGCAGCCTTCATGGCTACAGGCGCGAGTGCGACGCGTCGGTAGTCATTTAGGCAGGTTACCTTGGTGTCTCGGGCACAGGAACTATGGTGGTCTGCTTGAAACATGTTGGTATTACAGACTCGGTCAGGGACAGGTTAAAAATGTCAGTGAAGACACTTGCCAGTTGGTCAGCGCATGCTCGGAGTACACAGCCTGGTATGTTGACCTGTTTAAAAGGGCTTACCCACATCGGCTACGGATAGCATGATCACACAGTCGTCCAGAACAGCTAGTGCTCTCATGCATGCTTCAGCGTCGCTTGCCTCGACGCGTGCAGAGAAGTCATTAAGTTCGCCTGGTAGGCTCGTGTCACTGGGCAACTCTCGGCTGTGCTTCCCTTTGTAGTCCATAATAGGTCTGCAAGCCCTGCCTTATGCCGGTGTAGTAAAATATTAAGTTCTGTCAAGTAATGTTTTAACCCGTTACATGCAGCCTGGTCTAGGACAATTGAGGAAAGCCTATGAATTAGCAGCGAGTGATCAACAGTATCAAAAGCCTTTGACATGTCAATGAAGAGGGCAGCACCATGTTGCCTTTCATCCATACAGTTAACCACATCATTTATAACTAGGGATGCAGAAGAGTTAGTGCTATGACCTGGTCTAAACAGACTTATTTAATTTTAAAATACATTTCAAAGACACAAAAGATCTTAGCTGAGATTTAATCAAGGATTCTAATACTTTAGCTAGGCAAGAAAGTTCAGAAATAGGCCAATAATGATTTAGGGCACAATGGTCACCACCTTTGAAGGTTGGAGTACATGGGCCGTCTTCCAAACCTTGGTGCCAGTACCAGATATAAATCGTCAGGTTAAAGATTCAGCCATCAGGGGGACAGCGAGCCGCAGCAAATCTGGATCAAGCATATCACCAGGTGTGTGGTGGTGGTGTTAGGAGTACGACAGACCGATGGTAAAAACTGACCAACAAAGCAGTCCATTCAGTCTCATGCTCAAACAACAAGCCTGGGAGATGTGAATCATCAAAACGCCAGGTGAAATATCAGGTAAAATAAAGCTGTGACATTCTCACCAGCGGAGTCTGGCTTGGTGCCCTGGATGTGCAGGTAGCCAGTCTCTCTGATGATCTCATAGATGTTCCTTTCCATGAAACCTACTGAACCAAACAACCTTCTGACATCTTCCCTGGTGAACCCAACCAGCCAGGGCACGTAGCGACCAATCAGGATGGAAAACAGGACACCGAACCCCCTCAGTTTGCTAGTTAACATGTTGAGGTGGAGACCCTTCACACACCTACACAGTAGCACAGGAAGAGAAGGTAAAGAGTGTGGTCATCCAACAGAGAAATCTTTCTGATTGATGGTTACAGTGTTGATGTTCTGAAGACATGTTATTCTGTGTACACTAAATGTCACCGTGACCTAGCGTTTCCCAAACTCAGTCCTGGGGACCACAAGGGGGACACGTTGTGTTTTTCTTTGCTCTTAATTAAAATACTCAAACTTGATGAGTTAAATCAGCTGTGTAGTGCTGTACAGCAAACACCCAAATGTGAACACCTTGGAGTCCCCGGGAGAGAGATTGGGATACGCCACCCTAACCCTTCCATATTTGCAGATATGACAGTTCTGGATAGGTACAATCAGTGTAATGGTGGAGCTGTGTATCTGAAGGGTCTGGACAGGTATAATCAGTGTAATGTTGGCACTTCCACCATATTGTTCCCACCTAACAGATCAACAAATATCAAAAGGGTTTGAGTTCCAAGGGGAAGGACTAGAGAGAGAATTGGGGCCGGATGTCTGTTAAGTCAGTTAAGAACACATTCTTATTTACAATGGACGGCCTCCCCAGCCAAACCCGGACGACGCTGGGCCAATTGTCCACCGCCCTATCAGACTCCCAATCACGACCGGTTGTGATACAGCCTGGAATCGAACCAGGGTGGCTGTAGTGACGCCTTTAGCACTGAGATGCGGTGCTTTAGACCGCTGAACCAGGGTGGTTGTAGTGACGCCTTTAGCACTGAGATGCGGTGCTTTAGACCGCTGAACCAGGGTGTCTGTAGTGACGCCTTTAGCACTGAGATGAGGTGCTTTAGACCGCTGAACCAGGGTGGCTGTAGTGACGCCTTTAGCACTGAGATGCGGTGCTTTAGACCGCTGAACCAGGGTGGCTGTAGTGACGCCTTTAGCACTGAGATGCGGTGCTTTAGACCGCTGAACCAGGGTGGTTGTAGTGATGCCTTTAGCACTGAGATGCGGTGCTTTAGACCGCTGAACCAGGGTGGTGGTAGTGAAGCCTTTAGCACTGAGATGCGGTGCTTTAGACCGCTGAACCAGGGTGGTTGTAGTGAAGCCTTTAGCACTGAGATGCGGTGCTTTAGACCGCTGAACCAGGGTGGCTGTAGTGACGCCTTTAGCACTGAGATGCGGTGCTTTAGACCGCTGAACCACTCGGGAGTTCTTAGGCTGCTTCCTGGTTTTAAACCCTTCTTCCAAAGTGTACAGATGCACTTTTTCCCCCTCATGGATTACACTGCTGGGAACTCACTCCAGCCAATGCTTACATCAATTATATGCTTTAAAATCCATGACGGGGAATGTGCAAGTGCACTAATCTAGAAAAGAGGAGAATTGTTCTTACTCTGGCTTCATCTGGGCCATGTTAGTAGTGATGAGTGAGCCCCAGTCTCCTCCCTGCAGATAATACTCTGAGAAACCCAGACGCTCCATCAGCTTGTGGAAGACCCTCGCTGCAGCCAGAGAGTTAAATCCTGCAGGGAGGAACACCACAGAAGAAGAGCAGATACATTAGTATGACACCACAGAAGAAGAGCAGATACATTAGTGTTACGCACACCTCTGAGAAGAGGGAACGCAACTCCCTGCTAAAACTCAACTCTCTGTGAAGTGCAAGAGGTATGGACTGCAGGTGCGAGAAAGGACGACAAAGGCAGAATTTACCATTTACTAGAATTTATTTTCTTACACGGTAATATGGGGAAAAGGGGCTGGACGGAACCAAAGCAAAGAAAGTAAATATCAAAGTTCCCCCTCTCCTATCTAACCTGCCTACCCACTTAACTTACCTAACTTACCACCGCCTGGTGCCCTAACCAAAATACAGGGGGTGGTCCGCCCAGGTCTTACCTAGTGTGCCTAGACAGTAAATATACTACGGGTATATGTATGCCCTCGGGCCTCTTGCCTAAGCACTCCCAAAGTGCCTTCTCCTTCCCCCCTGGGAACAAATGAAACAGAGTAATTATTAATGATTTCACAAACACTCACAATCACAGGACATAGAAAAACTGCTACCAACAACAACAGTACATACCACACTTTCTGATACACAACCCACACTATATCACAATCTAATTTTTCTCTCTCTCAATCTCCAAATCTCTACTCCTTATCTCATCTCTCTCCTCTACAAAAAGATCTCCTCTTCCTGAACAGAACACTGGCTTTTATATTCCTCAGGTGGCAAAGGTAATTAGTGTCAGCTGCTTCTTGACGAGGGGGCGTGGTCAGCTCTCCAATTATCAATTAGCCATGGAGAACTCAGGAAGCCATCTCCTGAAACACACACTCAAATACATACCACAACACAGAAAACTGGGGAACGTAACAATTAGTATGACACCACAGAAGACCATAGCCCTTAACTCATCTATTCCTAGTATAGTGAACTAATAGTAACTTTACTAAATAGGGCTGGGTTAAAAAGCCAAAAAGATGAATTACCACAATCAGAAAATAAAACAAAACCTTGAATCTCCTTGCTTGAGTAATAAAAAAAGGAGAAAAACAGTATTAGTGGGATATTTATTGCTATTCTAGGTTCTACCAAACCTCCAGCCTGTCATGATGGGGTTACTGTAACCTAACCCTGTATTACTGTGGTGTGGAGTTATGATATAACGAGATAGAGATACATAACAAGTCACTTAGCAGGATATATGGATATGTCCAGCTCAAATTCTTGCAACAAACAACGTGACAGAACGTGTTTATCCATTTGCAAAAACTGGTCTATGCCATTACAGCTCTTAAGAATTGGGGTGTCAAACAGTCCAATCAGTCCAGCGAAGTGGGGTGTCAAACATACAGCCCCCGTCCAATCAGTCCAGCGAAGTGGGGTGTCAAACATACAGCCCCCGTCCAATCAGTCCAGCGAAGTGGGGTGTCAAACATACAGCCCCCGTCCAATCAGTCCAGAGAAGTGGGGTGTCAAACATACAGCCCCCGTCCAATCAGTCCAACGAAGTGGGGTGTCAAACATACAGCCCCCGTCCAATCAGTCCAGCGAAGTGGGGTGTCAAACATACAGCCCCCGTCCAATCAGTCCAGCGAAGTGGGGTGTCAAACATACAGCCCCCGTCCAATCAGTCCAGAGAAGTGGGGTGTCAAACATACAGCCCCCGTCCAATCAGTCCAGAGAAGTGGGGTGTCAAACATACAGCCCCCGTCCAATCAGTCCAGAGAAGTGGGGTGTCAAACATACAGCCCCCGTCCAATCAGTCCAGAGAAGTGGGGTGTCAAACATACAGCCCCCGTCCAATCAGTCCAGAGAAGTGGGGTGTCAAACATACAGCCCCCGTCCAATCAGTCCAGAGAAGTGGGGTGGAAGGCCATGGAAGAACTGGGACATTTTCAGCTTCCAGAAATTGTGTATAGATCCTTGAGACATGGGGCCATGCATTATCATGCTGAAACTTGTGGTGATGGTGGCGGATGAATGGCACGACAATGGGCCTCAGGATCTCATCACGCTATCAATTCAAGGATGCTTTATTGGCATGGGAAACTTATGTTAACATTGCCAAAGCAAGTGAAGTAGACAATATACAAAAGTGAAATAAACAAAAATGAACAGTAAACATTACTCATCTCTAGTATCTGTGTATTCAAATTGCATTAGACAAAATGCAATGTTGTTCGTAGCTTATGACTGACCATACCATAACCCCACCATGGGTTACTCTGTTCACAACGTTGACATTAGCAAACCGCTCGCCCACACGACACCATGCATGCTGTCTGCCATCTGCTCGGAACAGTTGAAACCTGAATTAATCCATTTAAAGCACACTTCTCCAGTGTGACAATAGCCATCGAAGGTGAGCATTTGCCCACTGAAGTCGGTTATGACACCGAACTGCAGTCAGGTCATGACCCTGGTGAGGACGACAGGCACGCAGATGAGCGTCCCAGAGACGGTTTCTGGCAGTTTTTGCAGAAATTCTTCAGTTGTGCAAACCCACAGGTGACGAAGCTGTCCGGGTGGCTGGTCTCATACGATCCCACAGGTGACGAAGCTGTCCGGGTGGCTGGTCTCATACGATCCCACAGGTGACGAAGCTGTCCGGGTGGCTGGTCTCATACGATCCCACAGGTGACGAAGCTGTCCGGTTGGCTGGTCTCATACGATCCCACAGGTGACGAAGCTGTCCGGGTGGCTGGTCTCATACGATCCCACAGGTGACGAAGCTGTCCGGGTGGCTGGTCTCATACGATCCCACAGGTGACGAAGCTGTCCGGGTGGCTGGTCTCATACGATCCCACAGGTGACGAAGCTGTCCGGGTGGCTGGTCTCATACGATCCCACAGGTGACGAAGCTGTCCGGGTGGCTGGTCTCATACGATCCCACAGGTGACGAAGCTGTCCGGGTGGCTGGTCTCATACGATCCCACAGGTGACGAAGCTGGTTGTGGAGGTCCTGGGTTGGCACGGTTACAGGTGGTCTGTGGTTGTGAGACAGGTTGGATGTACTGCCAAATTCTCTAAAACAATGTTGGAGGCAGTTTATGGTAGAGAAATTAACCTTCAATTATCTGGCAACAGCTCTGGTGGACATCTCTGCAGTCAGCATGCCAATTACACACACCCTCAAAACTTGAGACATCTGTGTCATTGTGTTGTGTGACAATACTGCACATTTTAGAGTGGCCTTTTATTGTTCTCAAAACAAGGTGCACCTGTGTAATGATCATGCTGTTTAATCAGTAAATTGATATGCCACATGCCAGGTGGGTGGATTATCTTGGCAAATGCTCAGTAACAGGGATGTAAACTAATTTGTGTACAACATTTGAGAGAAATAAGCTTTTTGGAAAATGTCTGGGTTATTTTATTTCAGCTCATGAAACATGGGACCAACCCTTTGCATGTTGCATTCACATTTTTGTTCAGTGTACATTTGTACAGTTTCTTGACTGTGTCCAGCTCGCTAATATTTACCTGAATGAAAGCTAGGCAGTCATATATATACATCCTCACCGTCAATAACTAACATATTTTCAGTGCAGCCGTTTGGACATCGTTGAAGACCGAAAGCGGCCCCCTGCGGCAGAATGAGTTTGACACCCCTGCTTTAGAGAATGCTTATGCCCCATATGCGAGTCCTCACCTTGCTTACGAGGGGCCTCGGAGAAGCCATATCCTGGGATGGAGGGGCAGATGACCTCGAAAGCCAGACTGTCCAGCGAGTCAGTGAGTAAAGGCAGGATCCTATAGAACTCATAGACAGAGCCAGGCCAGCCATGCACCAGCATTAGAGGCAACACCCTCTGGCCCTCGCGGTGAGGTGGACGCACATGGATGAAGTGTACATCCAATCCTGAAGGAAGAGGAATCAGGGGTTAGAGGATGGGGAGCAGTGGGTAAAACATTGGGGGAACTTGTTATAAGCATGTATGAGCCTTTTATAAAAGGCCTTATTCTTTATATCAACATTTAAAAAAAAATGACTTTAATGATTATGCCTGACAAATTTCCAACCAGAGTGAGAGACAGAAACTGGCACTCTAAAGATCATGATGTGATATCAAGGCCTACTAACCCTCGATATTGGTTTTGAATTGAGGGTACTTGTTGAGTATTGCAATCTGCTTCTTCCAGTTAAACTGATGCCTCCAGTGGGAGACCACCTTCTTCAGGTAGGTAGAGTTGAAGCCGTACTGGAAACCTGCGTCCTCCAGGGGTTCAGTGTACCGGGTCCTGTCAATACGGTCATACAAGTCCTGTAGAGGAGGAAGATGATGGAGGAGGAGGAAGAAGACCTGTGTTAGGCCTGTTGTGGTCATACAAAGTTACATGTTCCCTTGATTTTCACATGAAATTCAAAGATACTCTACCATAACTCACTGGGACCACAACGTCATTTCAACATGAATAATTGGGTAATATTTAGTTGAGACGTTGATCAATGAGATTACAACCTATATTCACTCAAAAAGATAAAAGTTAGTTGAATTTCCAATGTGTTGTCACTACACTTTCAACCATCTAAAAGCACAACCAAATTCCAATGTAAAAACAATGTCTGATTTTTGGTTTAATTGTTACCGAAAAGTATATTACTGCATATTGGGAAGACAATGTCAGATATTTTGTTTATTTATACAACAGATTAATGTATTATCACTGTGCTTTATGTGATAGCAGAACCAAATGACCAAGATTGCAGTTGAGGATCACTGTTCTCCATGCTCCCTGTCCAGCAGGGGGTACTGTTGCATCAAGGCCCAGTCAAACAGACTACAAAACAACTTCTATCGCCTGGCCATGACACTATCAAATGGCTAACAGATACGGTTCTCCCTCCCCCACAGACTATCCACACGGACTCTATGTCCATCCACAGGAGTCCACCCGCTCAGTCAATTTACACTGCTGCTAAATGTATCATTGATTAAATGTATTAGTCTGAAATGGCTGTTGATTATTGATTGCCACTACCATCTATTGATCCTGCTACTGGTCCCTATCCCTCCTGTTTACATGTATATATTACTATCAGTATCCATTGATCCTGCTACTGATCACTATTCATCCTGTTTACATGTATATATTAGTTTCTATTTATCCTGCTATTGGTCACTATCCCTCCTGTCATTGGCACAGATCAAACTATACAAGCAGAAGATACATTGCGTTGACAAACAAACAATATCACTAAATTTTACATCAACTTGAAACACTTTGCCAATTTTATTGTCTATGTTTAATTAAATTCTGTGTTGAATTGAAACAATAGCTGTTGATGATTTTACTAATGCTATACCGGTCTAAATAGTCTCATTGATGATGTATGAGAGATAAAGTACGGTCCTGTTCCATTTGCTCTGTTAAACCTTCCCTTTGGAATGACTTTAATAGCGACAGTGAATCTATTTCGTTTTTAACTGGGAGATCTCACAACAATCCATCTCGCGATAGCACATTTGTAATAGTCTGTGTCAAATATAATGTCTGGGCTTGGTTAATACCCTGGATGGGACACCAAAGGGTAGCTGTAGATACATCAATTCTCCAACAGGAGGTGCTGCCCAGACTATTGTTTTTGTCCTTACAGGTTTTTTCCCCCGACAGTGGATAGAAATGTTGATGATCTGACATTGTTTTAAATATACGAATTAATTAAATATATGTTATACAATTGCCTGTTGAAATTTGGTCACCATGATGACATAATCCTGTGGTTGAAATTTCACCCTCAAAACAACAGTTTACTTCTTTCAAATCTGAATTTATTTTACATGTCGATTCCATGTCACAATATGTTGGAAAATTAAGTTAAAACAAAATGGACTGAACCAGTTTGTGCCCAGTGGAAACTGACAGTAAGACTTGCAGCAATTATGAACTTGATATAAAGTTTCACCCCCTTATTATCCTACCTGTATCTCTTCATCAGAAGTTTGGACCTGAAAGGGGAAAACCTTCTCATCCTCTGACTGAGGCTTCTCTCCTGCCCCCCACCACCCATCCCCTATTGGAATGCGCTTGGCCTTCGTCCCTTGATACACCCAGTAATAACAGGTCAGCAGCCCGCCCACGGCCACCGCAGACCCGGCCACCAAGAGCTGCTGCTGCTGGGTAGGATCCAGGCTGGAGAGGGCCTGTCTGGAATACCAACACACAAACAACCCGGAAATTAAAAAACATGTTAGCATCACAAACCAGGTTTCCATTCAACCTTTCTATGCGAGTAAAGTAAACACATTGAACTTGTTTTTTTATTTTGGCACATGGGAATTTAACTATTTCATTCAACCTCCCAAACCTACTTTTAGGTATTTCAGAGGTAAACATCTGAATAAAATGTTTGTATGGATGTCAACCCTAATATATTTTCGTGTCGTCATCACCAATCACAGTTAAAGCTGCAAAACATCACTTTTTGGACAACCCAACATCTGTCATTCTCAATGAAAGCAAGTCTAAGAAGCAGTAGATATGTTCTATGTGCGACATTTCTATGCATCTTTTTACTTGGTGTTTTGTACACAAGGTTCAAGCAGCTGATATTACTATATGTGGTAATGGAAAATATATTTCACAACTGTTTTAAAAGTGTAGACTATCATCGTTCCATACTTGCTTGTAGTCAAATAAAACTGACATTAGGCGAACTATTAGAAGTTTTGCAACCAGAAAATAGCGAAGCGATTTCTGCATGTGCACCTTTAAAAACGACACGCCTCCAGACCCAGATTTCTCTATCCTAGCTATGCTACCAGTTTATACAAATGGGAGTTAGCATTTTGCGGTCACTTTTTCTAAACCTGAAAAGGGACGATTTCTAAACGTTACGCATCGAAAACAGCCAAATATATCCAAATCGAACATTGGTAACCAAAGTTTGGGCCTGTTACAATACATCGATCACGATTTGACGAATATCCACTTTGTTTGTTGAACGTGCGCCGCCAAACCGCAGTCCTTCTTCTCTCCCGACTGGCTGCGTTCCATTGACCTCTTTAGTCTTAACCACAACTATAGGCTATGAATATACTTTTATGCAATGGTTTGATTAAATACGCCCTATTTATCCACATAAACTACTCACTTCAGAACTTCAATTGTCTGCATGGTTACTCAAGAGTAATGAAGTTCCAATGTGCGCTCCTGTCTGTGCGTCATTGACCGAAGTCTGGACGTTTGCGGCATTCAAATCAGCTGAACTCGGAAATCTCCGACTTCAGTGCTTTCAGGTCAACTGGAAACTCGGGAAAAATGAGCTCTGGCTGGGAAAATCTTTTTGAACGGTAATCCAACTTGGAATTCGAAGTTGGGACACTGCGCAGCGCACCTTTCTCAAACTCAGACTTTCCGATTTGAAAATCAGACCACTGACGTCATGATTTGACCTCGTTTTTCCCCCCGAGTTGCCAGTTGTCTTGAAAGCACCATTTCACTAGACTATTGACATTATGACCAGGATGATAAGAAAATACAATTCTTAATTCTAATTTCATTTCTCAGGTTTGTATCATCAATAACTTGAGGCCAGTCACCATAGGCTAAATAACAAGCACAGAAGTCAAATCACGAATATAGCGTAGCCCCATGTAAAACTCATTCCAAGGAGGGCAGAGTGTCTTCGCTCTAACCTTGTTCTTGATTGATGAATTAAGGTCACTAATTAGTAAGGAACTACCCTCACCTGGTTGTCTAGATCTTAATCGAAAGAAATAAAAGCGGCAGACACTCCGCCCTCAGTGGAATGAGTTTGACCCCCCCACTGGGAACGTCTAACAGTAGGCCTAATGCTAGACTGTATAAATAGCCAATCATCCCTAAAGCCAATAAAGCCTAGTCCTATTTAGTTTAGTGTCACTTACAGAGATTTAGAGTTTTGACAGCCATTGGTGTGCAGGTTCTCATTACGTTTCATAATATTTTTCCATAATGAATTATTTAGCTTAGCCTACAACCAAGCAAATCAACGGGGTAAGCCGCTCTGCAAAACGGCCAACTCTAGTTAGCTACATTCATTTCCAATGCGTTTGCAGTGCAGCATTGGGTTGCAGAGGCAATTCGTTCTGTGGTGCACACGTTGGATTTATCGAACTTTTGCAACGAATTGTAGGTGTTAAATGGCTTGACAGAAGTAGTAACAGAAGGTGGACGTTTAACTGTTGCACGCATGCGTCCCATTTTGCACAAATTGCGCAAAGTTCATTGTCGGTGTGATAGAGGCGGTCGCTTTTGTGTTGATATTGCTTCTACACCTGCATTGCTTGCTGTTTGGGGTTTTAGGCTGGGTTTCTGTACAGCACTTTGAGATATCAGCTGATGTACGAAAGGCTATATAAGTAAATTTGATTTGATATTGATTCCACTAATAATTAAGCCCCACCCCTCATCAAGCAGAAGTGACGTCACCACGTTTATATAAAAGTCGTCGGAGGCGAGGATTTGTTGTGGTGTAACGTTACTAGATACGATCGGAGTTGCAATACAGACCGAGATCAGACGGGAAAAATGCTCATGAATTGGAAGATCGTCGTTCCTTTGCTCGCGGTGGCATTCATCGTGACGAGCGCCGATGGGATACCGGGGGGCGTCGTGGACGCAGATATGAACGACCCCGCTACCAGAGACGCGCTGCAGTTCGCGGTGGCCGAAAACAACAAGAGAACAAACGACATGTATGTTTGGCAGGTGGCTAAAGTTGTCAAGGCTCAGGAACAGGTCAGTCCCTTTTTATAGACCCTTTCATTAGTTGAATGACGTCAATGTTGATCGTTCGTTGTGTAGCGTAGTTTTCTTGTTTTTCATTCCGCTGTTCAATACCTAAATTCACTCTGGCTATCTACTCTGATTTCAGGACAATCTCGTATGTGTGCCAGAGGCAGAATAACTAATGATGTGAATTCGTAAAATCATATGTCGAAATTGACCGGTGTCAGTTAACGTCGGCCAAAAACGTAATTAAATTGTTGCCAGCAGCACAGTTGGTCACCAACGCTCCAGATAACAGCCTAACCAGCTCAACCTGTGCAAGTGGAATGATCAGATGTTCTCTCATTAGTGTCTGGAAGAAGCAAGCTAACTAACTTCACGCCTAGATCACACCTGACAGGAATTTTACATTTTGCCCGAGAAAGCTGTGTTTGGATATTGGCACAGGTGTTAGACCCGAGAGGAAGTCGAGGACCGGGAAACCGTGCCAATATATCCTTAACACCGGCTTAGAGGACGTTCTCTTGTATACAACGGGTTACTAACATATTCAAATATTGATTGACATATTTTCATAACTTATTTTGATTATTCATACTATTTCACAAGATGTAGTCCCGACAAGTCTAAGGTTGCTGCCCAAGCCGGCTGGTCTTTCGTTCAAAATGTTCCATTGCAATACTAGTTGGTAACGTTCTTATCCCCTGCTTGCTTGCTAGCCAACTATGGCTAAATTAGTCACGTCAAACAATGAATACAGAATAAGAGCAAACGATTTGCCTTTACATTGAATTTGGATACACACTTAAATAATAATGAGCTATAGTGCTGTGCGATTTCACCTGGCATAGGTGATGTGCTCTCTTGTCAGGACATTGTTGTTCAGAGGAACTAGCTAACACAATCACTTCAAATCGAAGCTGTGAAGGCAGCGAACTAGCTGCATTTAATTTGACCTGTGTTTCTATTATATATCCATTAAAAAGTATGCCAGTGTAACCGGTGTGAAATGGTTAGCGAGGTGCGCGCTAATAGTGACTCAATCGGTGTCGTTAATTGCTCTGAGACCTTGAAGTGGTTTTTGTGGAGCGAAAGGTAACGATGCTTTGTGGGAGGCAGTTGTTGTGTGCACAGGGTCCCTGGTTCGAGCCCAGGTAGGGGTGAGGAGAGGGACAGAAGCAACACTCTTTACACCAGCTGCTTCATGATTTCGACTGGCTGAGAAACTCTCTTCCGGATGCTGGAGACAGACAGCAATGTTTATACAAATTTCAGCTGTTGAAAATCAAATGCCGATCTAAAAGAAATGGGAGATTTTTACAGTGGATCAAGTTTATAAACTGCCTGGCTGGGTTTACGAGAAAGGGGATTGGAGAAAGTGGATTGCGCAGTCAGATGGAACAGATTAAATGTCAACGTCCTACCTTTAGCTGGTGCTAATTTGTGGAATAAATAATGTCTAGAATGCGGTTTATCCAGTATTAGACCCACCCGTTTGTATAATTCCCTATAACGCAGGGTATGTTTGAACCATAAAATTAAATTGCTATAGTTTAATTTTATTTTGAGCGACTTTTGAACGCAAAATTGAAAACAGTATTGGTCTTGTTGAATTTGGTTTTCATAATAGCAAGCTAGGTTTGATGGTTAGCTAAAGTCTGTTTGTTGGGTTACCACGGCAACTACTGTAGCCGTCTAGTCAACTTGCTGGCTACTTCGCTGGATGGTGAACACACTTGTTGTGGTAAATTATAGCTTTGATGTGAAAGGAATAATCAACTCAGGGTTCTATCCATTCTCTGGAAAATAAACTCCGGTCAAGGTCAGTTCCACTCCGCTATAGTGTCGCCTTCCACGTCGGTCATTGTTTTCCATAGAACGCATAGCCCCTCGTTGATCCCTTACATAGTTGGTGATGAGTGGAGACAATGGGAGCCTATTGTCGCTAGGACTCATGTGATTATAAGATGCCCATTTGCCCTATGTACCCTCTGGCTCAGTGAACAATGCTCACTTGACATTATGCAGGAGACTCATTTTTAAACCATGCAGTCATATGCACTGTTTTTTAGTAGTTCAGTTCTAGCCATAGAAATAGAATCACTAGAACAGGTTCCTCATTCAAGATGGGGGATTTCTATGTCTGTGGTCTGACATGCTGACCATCCTCTGCTTACAGGTGGTAGCTGGGATGAAGTACATCTTCACAGTGCAGATGGCCAGGACCCTGTGCAGGAAGGGAGGCGTGAAGGACTGCGCTGTGCATCCGGCCCCAGCTGTGGTAAGGACCACAAGGCTAGCCTGGTCCCAGATCTGTTTGTGTTAACACTGGCACTTCAGCTCAGTGCTTCCTACATGTACAGCTTAAGAATGGTCCATTTTTAGTTTATAACCTGTTACAAACAGTGAACACATTGGTAACTAATAAACTACTTATAAACCGTTAGTAAATCCTACTTGTAACGTGTTACCCATTTCACTATTGGCTCAGTATTGAGTTTGTTACAAATTGCTTTCTTTGCAAAGGGAAGTTTCAGGTGACCTTTCTAGAGATGAATGTCTGTTGGCAGTGTTTGAGAGCATCAAAACCATGATTCATTGTGGGTACATTGTGCCTGACTACTCAACAAATAATAAATTGTTTATGATGCAATGTGATTTGTAGCTCAGGCAGTCAGATGCAATGTCCAACAAACCTTTTGTCAGGTGGTATGCTTGCTGAAAGGGTGTTTGATCATGCCAACTCGTGTTGCTTCCTGTTTCCTCAGACCTACCAGTGCACCTTTGAGGTGTGGAGCCGCCCCTGGCTGGGAACGATCCAGTTGATCAAGAATGACTGCCAGCCGTAAAGACCTAAAGGAGAGAAGACTTGGTCTAGTCTTCCCTATAACTAGTGTTATGTATTACTAATGCTGGTCAACCTCTGAAATATATCATAAACAAGAATCCAACTAATAATTTTCTAACTTTATGCATTCCCACACTAATAAAATAACTTCTGTTTTGAAAATGTAGTATTAAAATGGTTTGTAAACTCTATGCAACAGTTGAACTAAATAAAGAAATGGTTTGTTACATCTACATGTGGTTATTTACTTCCATCTTGTTGCCAGATGAACAAATCTTAGATGGACACGTTTTGTGACAAATAGCACAAGGTTGAGAAATATAACCCTCGGTCAGTCACACCCAATGATTCACAGGACATGATGGACAACATACGTTTTATAAAGGCTCATGCATCCAACACAAAGCATAATGACAAAGCGGAAACGGGTTTAGACTCTGTTGCATATGTATTAAAAATGAAATTGATATGACACTTGCATAGCTATTCAGTTTTCAGACCCTTTACTCAGTACTTTGAAGCAGCCACTACAGTCTCTAGTCTTGTATGACTTGACAAGCGTGGCATACCAGTATTAACGGGGCTTTTCTCCCATCCTTCTCTGCAGATCCCCCTCCAGCTCTGTCAGTTTGACTCTGTGATGCTGGCCTTCTACATAGTTTCTGTGTTCTTTTGCCCATCTTAATCTTTTCTTTTTATTGGCCAGTCTGATGGCTTTCTTTGCAACTCTGCCTAGAAGGCCAACATCCCGGAGTCGCCTCTTCAGTGTTGACGTTGAGCCTGGTGTTTTGCGGGTACTATTTAATGAAGCTGCCAGTTGAGTTCTTGTGAGGCGTCTTTCTCAAACTAGACCCTAACGTACTTGTCCTCTGTGGAGTTATCTTTCTGTTTTACCTAATGAGGAAAATGAGGAGAGTTAAACTACACACGTTATTTAATTTGTTTAACCTTTATTTAACCAGGAAGGGCTCATTGAGATTTAAAATCTATTTTTCAAGAGCGTCCTGGCCAAGATAGGCAGCACCAAGTCATTACAAAAATTACAGACAGACAACATGGAAAAACTACAAGTAATCTAGTAAAAACCATTTAATTCACAAGAGTATAACAAAATCAAAAAGAGCAAATTAAAAACATTGACAGGTCAGGGAATCAGCCTCAAAATCCTTCATCAGTGATTTAAAAACACCAATCGGGACAAGTTCTTCCAGTTTAAAAGTGTTTTAAGGTGTTCCAAGACGATGGCGCAGAGTACATAAAAGCCCTTTTACCAAATTCAGTTCGGACATTTGGAACAGTTAGCAGGATAAAGTCCCTATGAGTGACTAGAGAAGGCCAGCCAACCCTGGTATACAAAGTGCAGTGGTGCGTAAGGGTTTTGCAGTTTAAAATAAATCTCAGTGCCATGGTAAAGGGTGTCAATTGATCTTGAACACTGAGCGGAAGCATTCATATATAAAATATCCCCATAGTCTAGTAAAGGCATAAATGTAGCCTCCTTCTGGCTTCAAAAGAAAAACAGGCCTTATTCCTAAAATAAAATCCCAATTTCAGCCTCAATTTTTTGTAAGTTGAATATGCAATTTAAAAGAGGCTGTCATCAATTAGAATTCCAAGATATGTATGAGGTTACAACCTCAATCTCCTTGCCCTGACAGGTAGTAATAGGTGAAAGGTTCAGAGGTCTATTTCTTGCATTAGAAAACACCATTAGTTTAGTTTTGTCACTATTGAGGATAAGCTTCAATTGACACAAGGTATGTTGAACAGTATAAAAAGCAGTTTGCAAGTTCTGGAAAGCTTTTGTAAGAGACGAGGGACAACAGTAAATAACAGTATCATCAGCATAAAAATGAAGTTGTGCATTTTGGACATTTTTGTCTAAATCATTTATATAAATAGTGAATAAGAGAGGACCAAGTACAGAGCCTTGGGGCACACCATTAAGGACAGACAATTTAACAGACATAAGCCCATCAAATTGAGTGCACTGAGTTCTATCAGACAGATAGTTAGCAAACCATGCAACTGCATGCCCTGAAAGACCTACACTCAACAATCTCTGCCTTAGTATATCATGATCAACTGTATCAAAAGCCTTAGAGAGATCAATAAAAAGTGAGACACAGTGCTGTTTTTTGTCAAGGGCTATCATGATATCATTTAAAACCTTCATGGCTGCTGTAATTGTGCTATGCTTCTTCCTGTTGTGCTATACTTAAACTACATCTTTAATAAGCGTTAAGCTTTAGCCTGACTTTCAACAATTCACTATCTATAATGAACCATTGAGAGTGACTACAGAAAAATACAAAGATCTTTTATAGCCAAGATACACCCCACTGAACTTACATGACGAACCACAGATCTTAGGAACAGTTCAAAGGTTAAGATTTGTATGAAAGATATCTATAAAACATAGCAGACAGTTACTGCTGTGTCAACAGTTCTCATTGTAAAGACCAGTGTCTGGCCCCCTCCTACTCCAAACTGGAACCCGTCTCACCCTGGTACGGTATAGCACAAAAACATTACCTTTACTATCTGGAATGCTCTTTAGGCTTCATTACCCAAAGACATCGTAAATCTCCTCTGTCAGTGCTATCTCATAGAGGCCCATCCTCAGTGGAACACACACAATACTCTATTCTGTCGAATGTAACAAATATTACAATGTAATACAAGCATTATAACATCATCTTGCAATTTTCCACGACACCTCGTTCTCAGTTGTGCGCCGGGGCCTCCCACTCTTTCTATTCTGGTTAGAGCCAGTTTGCGCTGTTCTGTGAAAGGAGTAATACACAGCGTTGTACGAGCTCTTCAGTTTCTTGGCAATTTCTCAGAACAAGAATAGATTGACGAGTTTCAGGAGAAAGTTCTTTGTTTCTGGCCATTTGAGCCTGTAATCGAACCCACAAATGCTGATGCTCCAGATACTCAATTAGTCTAAAGGCCAGTTTTATTGCTGCTTAATCAGGACAATAGTTTTCAGCTGTGCTAACATAATTGCAAAAGGGTTTTCTAATGATCAATTAGCCTTTTAAAATTATTAACTTGGATTAGCTAACACGTGCCATTTGAACAGGAGTGATGGTTGCTGATAATGGGCCTCTGTACGCCTATGTAGATATTCCATAAATCTGCCGTTTCTAGCTGCAATAGTCATTTACAACATTAACAATGTCTATACTGTATTTCTGATCAATTTGATGTTATTTTAATGGACATAAAATTAGCTTTTCTTTCTCAACAAGGACATTTCTAAGTGACCACAAACCTTTGAACGGTAGTGTAGTTTAGCTCGTCTGGTGGGCTCGTGTCACTGGGCAGCTCTCGGCTGTGCTTCACTTCACTTCACGTCTGTAATGGTTTGCAAGCCCTGCCACAGCCGACGAGCGTCAGAGCCGGTGTAGTACGATTCGATTTTAGTCCTGTATTGACGCTTTGCCTGTTTGATAGTTCGTAGGAGGGCATAGCGGGATTTCTTATAAGCTTCCGGTTTAGAGTCCCGCTCCTTGAAAGCGGCAGTTCTAGCCTTTAGCTCAGTGCGGATGTTGCCTGTAATCCATGGCTTCTGCTTGGGGTATGTACGTACGGTCACTGTGTGGACGACGTCATCAATGCACTTATTGATGAAGCCAATGACTGATGTGCTGTACTCCTCAATGCCATCGAAGGAATCCCGGGAACATATTCCAGTCTATGCTAGCAAAACAGTCCTGTAGCTTAGCATCTGCTTCATCTGACCACTTTTTTATTGATCTAGTCACTGGTGCTTCCTGCTTTAATTTTTGCTTTGAAGCAGGAATCAATAGGATAGAATTATGGTCAGCGATGGAGAGCTTTCTATGTGTCTCTGTGTGTGAAGTATAGGCGGTCCAGAGTTTTTTTCCCCCTCTGGTTGCACATTTTAACATGCTGATAGAAATTTGGTCAAACGGATTTAAGTTTCCCTGCATTAAAGTCCCCGGCTACTAGGAGTGCCGCCTCTGGGTGAGCGTTTTCTTGTTTGCTTATGGCGGAATACAGCTCATTCAATGCTGTCTTAGTGCCAGCCTCAGTCTGTGGTGGTATGTAAACAGCTACGAAAAATACAGAAACTCTCTAGGTAGGTAGTGTGGTCTACAGGTTATCATGAGAAACTCTACCTCAGGCGAGCAATAGCTCGAGACTTCCATAGATATAATGCACCAGCTGTTATTTACAAAAATACATTGTCCGCCGCCCCATGTCTTACCAGACACCTCTATTCTATCCTGCCCGTACAGCGTATCACCAGCCAGCTCTATGTTGATAGTGTCATCGTTCAGCCACGACTCAGTGAAGCATAAGATATTATAGTACAAGCTGAAGTCTGTGTTGTATCAATTGAAAAGTATAGGTCAATTTGCTGTCCAATGTATTCTGTAAAACTTGTATCTTGAAGCTATTTTGGTTGGAAGAGCCATTTAGGTTGGTCACCTACTAAATTAGAATCGAAATATATAAGAGATGCTGGAGCATGGTCAGAGATGACAATGCTATCATAAAAGCAATCTTCCATTTTTAGAGCGTAATGCTGCTGAGATAAAAAAAACAAAAATAGATTTGGGAATAGGTCTAGTGAGTGCTAGATTAACCGGAGTATTCCACATCATCTGGTTTCATTTCTCTCCAAATCTCTAAGTTTAAATCCTTCATAAAATTCTGTATGGTTTTCCAAGATTGGGTGTGGGAGTCGTTCGAACCCGAGGTGCGATCGTTAACAGGATCTAAAGTGAAATTGAAGTCCCCTGCAACAATATAATTACCTGGAAGTGTGGAAAGGTTTAAAAACAAATCATTCAAGAATTTAGAGTCATCTTTGTTGGGACCATACACATTAATTAAATCCAACTGCTCAGACAGCAAGGTACCCCATATAATAATATATCTGCCGGTGGGATCACAAATTGTTTGCAATATCTGATATGGACTTAGGGATAAGAATAATAACTCCCCTTGCATGGGAGCTACGTGAGGCTGCAACGATCTGCCCAGGCCACCTCTTGCGTATCTTAGGAACGTCGCCAGATAATAGATGTGATTCTTGCAAAAAATATGATCTTCGCCTGAAGTTGTTTTAATCTACTTATTACCCGTTTTATTTTGGTGTTTTTATTTAATCCCCTACAGTTCCAGGATGTAAATTTAACCTTAACACTATGAGTCATCGAATTTAACAGAGACACTTGACCTAAAACTTTGCCCCATAAGAGCACATTGGATCAGCCTAATATACCAACAGTCCTCCGTTCCCACCATAAACAAAAACACAAAGGACGCTTTAAAACTTGTTTGGGATAGGGGGCAGTATTTTGACGTCCGAATGAAAAGCGTAACCAAAGTAAACTGCCTGTTACTCAGGCCCAGGGGCTAGGATATGGGTATAATTGGAAGATTTGGATAGAAAACACTCTCGTTTCTAAAACTGTTAAAATAATGTCTGTGAGTATAACAGAACTGATATGGCAGGCGAAACCTCGAGGACAAACCACCCCCCCCCCCCAAAAAAAAATTCGGCCTACCACAGATTAATGTATTATCACTGTGCTTTATGTGATAGCAGAACCAAATGACCAAGATTGCAGTTGAGGATCACTGTTCTCCATGCTCCCTGTCCAGCAGGGGGTACTGTTGCATCAAGGCCCAGTCAAACAGACTACAAAACAACTTCTATCGCCTGGCCATGACACTATCAAATGGCTAACAGATACGGTTCTCCCTCCCCCACAGACTATCCACACGGACTCTATGTCCATCCACAGGAGTCCACCCGCTCAGTCAATTTACACTGCTGCTAAATGTATCATTGATTAAATGTATTAGTCTGAAATGGCTGTTGATTATTGATTGCCACTACCATCTATTGATCCTGCTACTGGTCCCTATCCCTCCTGTTTACATGTATATATTACTATCAGTATCCATTGATCCTGCTACTGATCACTATTCATCCTGTTTACATGTATATATTAGTTTCTATTTATCCTGCTATTGGTCACTATCCCTCCTGTCATTGGCACAGATCAAACTATACAAGCAGAAGATACATTGCGTTGACAAACAAACAATATCACTAAATTTTACATCAACTTGAAACACTTTGCCAATTTTATTGTCTATGTTTAATTAAATTCTGTGTTGAATTGAAACAATAGCTGTTGATGATTTTACTAATGCTATACCGGTCTAAATAGTCTCATTGATGATGTATGAGAGATAAAGTACGGTCCTGTTCCATTTGCTCTGTTAAACCTTCCCTTTGGAATGACTTTAATAGCGACAGTGAATCTATTTCGTTTTTAACTGGGAGATCTCACAACAATCCATCTCGCGATAGCACATTTGTAATAGTCTGTGTCAAATATAATGTCTGGGCTTGGTTAATACCCTGGATGGGACACCAAAGGGTAGCTGTAGATACATCAATTCTCCAACAGGAGGTGCTGCCCAGACTATTGTTTTTGTCCTTACAGGTTTTTTCCCCCGACAGTGGATAGAAATGTTGATGATCTGACATTGTTTTAAATATACGAATTAATTAAATATATGTTATACAATTGCCTGTTGAAATTTGGTCACCATGATGACATAATCCTGTGGTTGAAATTTCACCCTCAAAACAACAGTTTACTTCTTTCAAATCTGAATTTATTTTACATGTCGATTCCATGTCACAATATGTTGGAAAATTAAGTTAAAACAAAATGGACTGAACCAGTTTGTGCCCAGTGGAAACTGACAGTAAGACTTGCAGCAATTATGAACTTGATATAAAGTTTCACCCCCTTATTATCCTACCTGTATCTCTTCATCAGAAGTTTGGACCTGAAAGGGGAAAACCTTCTCATCCTCTGACTGAGGCTTCTCTCCTGCCCCCCACCACCCATCCCCTATTGGAATGCGCTTGGCCTTCGTCCCTTGATACACCCAGTAATAACAGGTCAGCAGCCCGCCCACGGCCACCGCAGACCCGGCCACCAAGAGCTGCTGCTGCTGGGTAGGATCCAGGCTGGAGAGGGCCTGTCTGGAATACCAACACACAAACAACCCGGAAATTAAAAAACATGTTAGCATCACAAACCAGGTTTCCATTCAACCTTTCTATGCGAGTAAAGTAAACACATTGAACTTGTTTTTTTATTTTGGCACATGGGAATTTAACTATTTCATTCAACCTCCCAAACCTACTTTTAGGTATTTCAGAGGTAAACATCTGAATAAAATGTTTGTATGGATGTCAACCCTAATATATTTTCGTGTCGTCATCACCAATCACAGTTAAAGCTGCAAAACATCACTTTTTGGACAACCCAACATCTGTCATTCTCAATGAAAGCAAGTCTAAGAAGCAGTAGATATGTTCTATGTGCGACATTTCTATGCATCTTTTTACTTGGTGTTTTGTACACAAGGTTCAAGCAGCTGATATTACTATATGTGGTAATGGAAAATATATTTCACAACTGTTTTAAAAGTGTAGACTATCATCGTTCCATACTTGCTTGTAGTCAAATAAAACTGACATTAGGCGAACTATTAGAAGTTTTGCAACCAGAAAATAGCGAAGCGATTTCTGCATGTGCACCTTTAAAAACGACACGCCTCCAGACCCAGATTTCTCTATCCTAGCTATGCTACCAGTTTATACAAATGGGAGTTAGCATTTTGCGGTCACTTTTTCTAAACCTGAAAAGGGACGATTTCTAAACGTTACGCATCGAAAACAGCCAAATATATCCAAATCGAACATTGGTAACCAAAGTTTGGGCCTGTTACAATACATCGATCACGATTTGACGAATATCCACTTTGTTTGTTGAACGTGCGCCGCCAAACCGCAGTCCTTCTTCTCTCCCGACTGGCTGCGTTCCATTGACCTCTTTAGTCTTAACCACAACTATAGGCTATGAATATACTTTTATGCAATGGTTTGATTAAATACGCCCTATTTATCCACATAAACTACTCACTTCAGAACTTCAATTGTCTGCATGGTTACTCAAGAGTAATGAAGTTCCAATGTGCGCTCCTGTCTGTGCGTCATTGACCGAAGTCTGGACGTTTGCGGCATTCAAATCAGCTGAACTCGGAAATCTCCGACTTCAGTGCTTTCAGGTCAACTGGAAACTCGGGAAAAATGAGCTCTGGCTGGGAAAATCTTTTTGAACGGTAATCCAACTTGGAATTCGAAGTTGGGACACTGCGCAGCGCACCTTTCTCAAACTCAGACTTTCCGATTTGAAAATCAGACCACTGACGTCATGATTTGACCTCGTTTTTCCCCCCGAGTTGCCAGTTGTCTTGAAAGCACCATTTCACTAGACTATTGACATTATGACCAGGATGATAAGAAAATACAATTCTTAATTCTAATTTCATTTCTCAGGTTTGTATCATCAATAACTTGAGGCCAGTCACCATAGGCTAAATAACAAGCACAGAAGTCAAATCACGAATATAGCGTAGCCCCATGTAAAACTCATTCCAAGGAGGGCAGAGTGTCTTCGCTCTAACCTTGTTCTTGATTGATGAATTAAGGTCACTAATTAGTAAGGAACTACCCTCACCTGGTTGTCTAGATCTTAATCGAAAGAAATAAAAGCGGCAGACACTCCGCCCTCAGTGGAATGAGTTTGACCCCCCCACTGGGAACGTCTAACAGTAGGCCTAATGCTAGACTGTATAAATAGCCAATCATCCCTAAAGCCAATAAAGCCTAGTCCTATTTAGTTTAGTGTCACTTACAGAGATTTAGAGTTTTGACAGCCATTGGTGTGCAGGTTCTCATTACGTTTCATAATATTTTTCCATAATGAATTATTTAGCTTAGCCTACAACCAAGCAAATCAACGGGGTAAGCCGCTCTGCAAAACGGCCAACTCTAGTTAGCTACATTCATTTCCAATGCGTTTGCAGTGCAGCATTGGGTTGCAGAGGCAATTCGTTCTGTGGTGCACACGTTGGATTTATCGAACTTTTGCAACGAATTGTAGGTGTTAAATGGCTTGACAGAAGTAGTAACAGAAGGTGGACGTTTAACTGTTGCACGCATGCGTCCCATTTTGCACAAATTGCGCAAAGTTCATTGTCGGTGTGATAGAGGCGGTCGCTTTTGTGTTGATATTGCTTCTACACCTGTATTGCTTGCTGTTTGGGGTTTTAGGCTGGGTTTCTGTACAGCACTTTGAGATATCAGCTGATGTACGAAAGGCTATATAAGTAAATTTGATTTGATATTGATTCCACTAATAATTAAGCCCCACCCCTCATCAAGCAGAAGTGACGTCACCACGTTTATATAAAAGTCGTCGGAGGCGAGGATTTGTTGTGGTGTAACGTTACTAGATACGATCGGAGTTGCAATACAGACCGAGATCAGACGGGAAAAATGCTCATGAATTGGAAGATCGTCGTTCCTTTGCTCGCGGTGGCAGTCATCGTGACGAGCGCCGATGGGATACCGGGGGGCGTCGTGGACGCAGATATGAACGACCCCGCTACCAGAGACGCGCTGCAGTTCGCGGTGGCCGAAAACAACAAGAGAACAAACGACATGTATGTTTGGCAGGTGGCTAAAGTTGTCAAGGCTCAGGAACAGGTCAGTCCCTTTTTATAGACCCTTTCATTAGTTGAATGACGTCAATGTTGATCGTTCGTTGTGTAGCGTAGTTTTCTTGTTTTTCATTCCGCTGTTCAATACCTAAATTCACTCTGGCTATCTACTCTGATTTCAGGACAATCTCGTATGTGTGCCAGAGGCAGAATAACTAATGATGTGAATTCGTAAAATCATATGTCGACATTGACCGGTGTCAGTTAACGTCGGCCAAAAACGTAATTAAATTGTTGCCAGCAGCACAGTTGGTCACCAACGCTCCAGATAACAGCCTAACCAGCTCAACCTGTGCAAGTGGAATGATCAGATGTTCTCTCATTAGTGTCTGGAAGAAGCAAGCTAACTAACTTCACGCCTAGATCACACCTGACAGGAATTTTACATTTTGCCCGAGAAAGCTGTGTTTGGATATTGGCACAGGTGTTAGACCCGAGAGGAAGTCGAGGACCGGGAAACCGTGCCAATATATCCTTAACACCGGCTTAGAGGACGTTCTCTTGTATACAACGGGTTACTAACATATTCAAATATTGATTGACATATTTTCATAACTTATTTTGATTATTCATACTATTTCACAAGATGTAGTCCCGACAAGTCTAAGGTTGCTGCCCAAGCCGGCTGGTCTTTCGTTCAAAATGTTCCATTGCAATACTAGTTGGTAACGTTCTTATCCCCTGCTTGCTTGCTAGCCAACTATGGCTAAATTAGTCACGTCAAACAATGAATACAGAATAAGAGCAAACGATTTGCCTTTACATTGAATTTGGATACACACTTAAATAATAATGAGCTATAGTGCTGTGCGATTTCACCTGGCATAGGTGATGTGCTCTCTTGTCAGGACATTGTTGTTCAGAGGAACTAGCTAACACAATCACTTCAAATCGAAGCTGTGAAGGCAGCGAACTAGCTGCATTTAATTTGACCTGTGTTTCTATTATATATCCATTAAAAAGTATGCCAGTGTAACCGGTGTGAAATGGTTAGCGAGGTGCGCGCTAATAGTGACTCAATCGGTGTCGTTAATTGCTCTGAGACCTTGAAGTGGTTTTTGTGGAGCGAAAGGTAACGATGCTTTGTGGGAGGCAGTTGTTGTGTGCACAGGGTCCCTGGTTCGAGCCCAGGTAGGGGTGAGGAGAGGGACAGAAGCAACACTCTTTACACCAGCTGCTTCATGATTTCGACTGGCTGAGAAACTCTCTTCCGGATGCTGGAGACAGACAGCAATGTTTATACAAATTTCAGCTGTTGAAAATCAAATGCCGATCTAAAAGAAATGGGAGATTTTTACAGTGGATCAAGTTTATAAACTGCCTGGCTGGGTTTACGAGAAAGGGGATTGGAGAAAGTGGATTGCGCAGTCAGATGGAACAGATTAAATGTCAACGTCCTACCTTTAGCTGGTGCTAATTTGTGGAATAAATAATGTCTAGAATGCGGTTTATCCAGTATTAGACCCACCCGTTTGTATAATTCCCTATAACGCAGGGTATGTTTGAACCATAAAATTAAATTGCTATAGTTTAATTTTATTTTGAGCGACTTTTGAACGCAAAATTGAAAACAGTATTGGTCTTGTTGAATTTGGTTTTCATAATAGCAAGCTAGGTTTGATGGTTAGCTAAAGTCTGTTTGTTGGGTTACCACGGCAACTACTGTAGCCGTCTAGTCAACTTGCTGGCTACTTCGCTGGATGGTGAACACACTTGTTGTGGTAAATTATAGCTTTGATGTGAAAGGAATAATCAACTCAGGGTTCTATCCATTCTCTGGAAAATAAACTCCGGTCAAGGTCAGTTCCACTCCGCTATAGTGTCGCCTTCCACGTCGGTCATTGTTTTCCATAGAACGCATAGCCCCTCGTTGATCCCTTACATAGTTGGTGATGAGTGGAGACAATGGGAGCCTATTGTCGCTAGGACTCATGTGATTATAAGATGCCCATTTGCCCTATGTACCCTCTGGCTCAGTGAACAATGCTCACTTGACATTATGCAGGAGACTCATTTTTAAACCATGCAGTCATATGCACTGTTTTTTAGTAGTTCAGTTCTAGCCATAGAAATAGAATCACTAGAACAGGTTCCTCATTCAAGATGGGGGATTTCTATGTCTGTGGTCTGACATGCTGACCATCCTCTGCTTACAGGTGGTAGCTGGGATGAAGTACATCTTCACAGTGCAGATGGCCAGGACCCTGTGCAGGAAGGGAGGCGTGAAGGACTGCGCTGTGCATCCGGCCCCAGCTGTGGTAAGGACCACAAGGCTAGCCTGGTCCCAGATCTGTTTGTGTTAACACTGGCACTTCAGCTCAGTGCTTCCTACATGTACAGCTTAAGAATGGTCCATTTTTAGTTTATAACCTGTTACAAACAGTGAACACATTGGTAACTAATAAACTACTTATAAACCGTTAGTAAATCCTACTTGTAACGTGTTACCCATTTCACTATTGGCTCAGTATTGAGTTTGTTACAAATTGCTTTCTTTGCAAAGGGAAGTTTCAGGTGACCTTTCTAGAGATGAATGTCTGTTGGCAGTGTTTGAGAGCATCAAAACCATGATTCATTGTGGGTACATTGTGCCTGACTACTCAACAAATAATAAATTGTTTATGATGCAATGTGATTTGTAGCTCAGGCAGTCAGATGCAATGTCCAACAAACCTTTTGTCAGGTGGTATGCTTGCTGAAAGGGTGTTTGATCATGCCAACTCGTGTTGCTTCCTGTTTCCTCAGACCTACCAGTGCACCTTTGAGGTGTGGAGCCGCCCCTGGCTGGGAACGATCCAGTTGATCAAGAATGACTGCCAGCCGTAAAGACCTAAAGGAGAGAAGACTTGGTCTAGTCTTCCCTATAACTAGTGTTATGTATTACTAATGCTGGTCAACCTCTGAAATATATCATAAACAAGAATCCAACTAATAATTTTCTAACTTTATGCATTCCCACACTAATAAAATAACTTCTGTTTTGAAAATGTAGTATTAAAATGGTTTGTAAACTCTATGCAACAGTTGAACTAAATAAAGAAATGGTTTGTTACATCTACATGTGGTTATTTACTTCCATCTTGTTGCCAGATGAACAAATCTTAGATGGACACGTTTTGTGACAAATAGCACAAGGTTGAGAAATATAACCCTCGGTCAGTCACACCCAATGATTCACAGGACATGATGGACAACATACGTTTTATAAAGGCTCATGCATCCAACACAAAGCATAATGACAAAGCGGAAACGGGTTTAGACTCTGTTGCATATGTATTAAAAATGAAATTGATATGACACTTGCATAGCTATTCAGTTTTCAGACCCTTTACTCAGTACTTTGAAGCAGCCACTACAGTCTCTAGTCTTGTATGACTTGACAAGCGTGGCATACCAGTATTAACGGGGCTTTTCTCCCATCCTTCTCTGCAGATCCCCCTCCAGCTCTGTCAGTTTGACTCTGTGATGCTGGCCTTCTACATAGTTTCTGTGTTCTTTTGCCCATCTTAATCTTTTCTTTTTATTGGCCAGTCTGATGGCTTTCTTTGCAACTCTGCCTAGAAGGCCAACATCCCGGAGTCGCCTCTTCAGTGTTGACGTTGAGCCTGGTGTTTTGCGGGTACTATTTAATGAAGCTGCCAGTTGAGTTCTTGTGAGGCGTCTTTCTCAAACTAGACCCTAACGTACTTGTCCTCTGTGGAGTTATCTTTCTGTTTTACCTAATGAGGAAAATGAGGAGAGTTAAACTACACACGTTATTTAATTTGTTTAACCTTTATTTAACCAGGAAGGGCTCATTGAGATTTAAAATCTATTTTTCAAGAGCGTCCTGGCCAAGATAGGCAGCACCAAGTCATTACAAAAATTACAGACAGACAACATGGAAAAACTACAAGTAATCTAGTAAAAACCATTTAATTCACAAGAGTATAACAAAATCAAAAAGAGCAAATTAAAAACATTGACAGGTCAGGGAATCAGCCTCAAAATCCTTCATCAGTGATTTAAAAACACCAATCGGGACAAGTTCTTCCAGTTTAAAAGTGTTTTAAGGTGTTCCAAGACGATGGCGCAGAGTACATAAAAGCCCTTTTACCAAATTCAGTTCGGACATTTGGAACAGTTAGCAGGATAAAGTCCTATGAGTGACTAGAGAAGGCCAGCCAACCCTGGTATACAAAGTGCAGTGGTGCGTAAGGGTTTTGCAGTTTAAAATAAATCTCAGTGCCATGGTAAAGGGTGTCAATTGATCTCGAACACTGAGCGGAAGCATTCATATATAAAATATCCCCATAGTCTAGTAAAGGCATAAATGTAGCCTCCTTCTGGCTTCAAAAGAAAAACAGGCCTTATTCCTAAAATAAAATCCCAATTTCAGCCTCAATTTTTTGTAAGTTGAATATGCAATTTAAAAGAGGCTGTCATCAATTAGAATTCCAAGATATGTATGAGGTTACAACCTCAATCTCCTTGCCCTGACAGGTAGTAATAGGTGAAAGGTTCAGAGGTCTATTTCTTGCATTAGAAAACACCATTAGTTTAGTTTTGTCACTATTGAGGATAAGCTTCAATTGACACAAGGTATGTTGAACAGTATAAAAAGCAGTTTGCAAGTTCTGGAAAGCTTTTGTAAGAGACGAGGGACAACAGTAAATAACAGTATCATCAGCATAAAAATGAAGTTGTGCATTTTGGACATTTTTGTCTAAATCATTTATATAAATAGTGAATAAGAGAGGACCAAGTACAGAGCCTTGGGGCACACCATTAAGGACAGACAATTTAACAGACATAAGCCCATCAAATTGAGTGCACTGAGTTCTATCAGACAGATAGTTAGCAAACCATGCAACTGCATGCCCTGAAAGACCTACACTCAACAATCTCTGCCTTAGTATATCATGATCAACTGTATCAAAAGCCTTAGAGAGATCAATAAAAAGTGAGACACAGTGCTGTTTTTTGTCAAGGGCTATCATGATATCATTTAAAACCTTCATGGCTGCTGTAATTGTGCTATGCTTCTTCCTGTTGTGCTATACTTAAACTACATCTTTAATAAGCGTTAAGCTTTAGCCTGACTTTCAACAATTCACTATCTATAATGAACCATTGAGAGTGACTACAGAAAAATACAAAGATCTTTTATAGCCAAGATACACCCCACTGAACTTACATGACGAACCACAGATCTTAGGAACAGTTCAAAGGTTAAGATTTGTATGAAAGATATCTATAAAACATAGCAGACAGTTACTGCTGTGTCAACAGTTCTCATTGTAAAGACCAGTGTCTGGCCCCCTCCTACTCCAAACTGGAACCCGTCTCACCCTGGTACGGTATAGCACAAAAACATTACCTTTACTATCTGGAATGCTCTTTAGGCTTCATTACCCAAAGACATCGTAAATCTCCTCTGTCAGTGCTATCTCATAGAGGCCCATCCTCAGTGGAACACACACAATACTCTATTCTGTCGAATGTAACAAATATTACAATGTAATACAAGCATTATAACATCATCTTGCAATTTTTCACGACACCTCGTTCTCAGTTGTGCGCCGGGGCCTCCCACTCTTTCTATTCTGGTTAGAGCCAGTTTGCGCTGTTCTGTGAAAGGAGTAATACACAGCGTTGTACGAGCTCTTCAGTTTCTTGGCAATTTCTCAGAACAAGAATAGATTGACGAGTTTCAGGAGAAAGTTCTTTGTTTCTGGCCATTTGAGCCTGTAATCGAACCCACAAATGCTGATGCTCCAGATACTCAATTAGTCTAAAGGCCAGTTTTATTGCTGCTTAATCAGGACAATAGTTTTCAGCTGTGCTAACATAATTGCAAAAGGGTTTTCTAATGATCAATTAGCCTTTTAAAATTATTAACTTGGATTAGCTAACACGTGCCATTTGAACAGGAGTGATGGTTGCTGATAATGGGCCTCTGTACGCCTATGTAGATATTCCATAAATCTGCCGTTTCTAGCTGCAATAGTCATTTACAACATTAACAATGTCTATACTGTATTTCTGATCAATTTGATGTTATTTTAATGGACATAAAATTAGCTTTTCTTTCTCAACAAGGACATTTCTAAGTGACCACAAACCTTTGAACGGTAGTGTAGTTTAGCTCGTCTGGTGGGCTCGTGTCACTGGGCAGCTCTCGGCTGTGCTTCACTTCACTTCACGTCTGTAATGGTTTGCAAGCCCTGCCACAGCCGACGAGCGTCAGAGCCGGTGTAGTACGATTCGATTTTAGTCCTGTATTGACGCTTTGCCTGTTTGATAGTTCGTAGGAGGGCATAGCGGGATTTCTTATAAGCTTCCGGTTTAGAGTCCCGCTCCTTGAAAGCGGCAGTTCTAGCCTTTAGCTCAGTGCGGATGTTGCCTGTAATCCATGGCTTCTGCTTGGGGTATGTACGTACGGTCACTGTGTGGACGACGTCATCAATGCACTTATTGATGAAGCCAATGACTGATGTGCTGTACTCCTCAATGCCATCGAAGGAATCCCGGGAACATATTCCAGTCTGTGCTAGCAAAACAGTCCTGTAGCTTAGCATCTGCTTCATCTGACCACTTTTTTATTGATCTAGTCACTGGTGCTTCCTGCTTTAATTTTTGCTTTGAAGCAGGAATCAATAGGATAGAATTATGGTCAGCGATGGAGAGCTTTCTATGTGTCTCTGTGTGTGAAGTATAGGCGGTCCAGAGTTTTTTTCCCCCTCTGGTTGCACATTTTAACATGCTGATAGAAATTTGGTCAAACGGATTTAAGTTTCCCTGCATTAAAGTCCCCGGCTACTAGGAGTGCCGCCTCTGGGTGAGCGTTTTCTTGTTTGCTTATGGCGGAATACAGCTCATTCAATGCTGTCTTAGTGCCAGCCTCAGTCTGTGGTGGTATGTAAACAGCTACGAAAAATACAGAAACTCTCTAGGTAGGTAGTGTGGTCTACAGGTTATCATGAGAAACTCTACCTCAGGCGAGCAATAGCTCGAGACTTCCATAGATATAATGCACCAGCTGTTATTTACAAAAATACATTGTCCGCCGCCCCATGTCTTACCAGACACCTCTATTCTATCCTGCCCGTACAGCGTATCACCAGCCAGCTCTATGTTGATAGTGTCATCGTTCAGCCACGACTCAGTGAAGCATAAGATATTATAGTACAAGCTGAAGTCTGTGTTGTATCAATTGAAAAGTATAGGTCAATTTGCTGTCCAATGTATTCTGTAAAACTTGTATCTTGAAGCTATTTTGGTTGGAAGAGCCATTTAGGTTGGTCACCTACTAAATTAGAATCGAAATATATAAGAGATGCTGGAGCATGGTCAGAGATGACAATGCTATCATAAAAGCAATCTTCCATTTTTAGAGCGTAATGCTGCTGAGATAAAAAAAACAAAAATAGATTTGGGAATAGGTCTAGTGAGTGCTAGATTAACCGGAGTATTCCACATCATCTGGTTTCATTTCTCTCCAAATCTCTAAGTTTAAATCCTTCATAAAATTCTGTATGGTTTTCCAAGATTGGGTGTGGGAGTCGTTCGAACCCGAGGTGCGATCGTTAACAGGATCTAAAGTGAAATTGAAGTCCCCTGCAACAATATAATTACCTGGAAGTGTGGAAAGGTTTAAAAACAAATCATTCAAGAATTTAGAGTCATCTTTGTTGGGACCATACACATTAATTAAATCCAACTGCTCAGACAGCAAGGTACCCCATATAATAATATATCTGCCGGTGGGATCACAAATTGTTTGCAATATCTGATATGGACTTAGGGATAAGAATAATAACTCCCCTTGCATGGGAGCTACGTGAGGCTGCAACGATCTGCCCAGGCCACCTCTTGCGTATCTTAGGAACGTCGCCAGATAATAGATGTGATTCTTGCAAAAAATATGATCTTCGCCTGAAGTTGTTTTAATCTACTTATTACCCGTTTTATTTTGGTGTTTTTATTTAATCCCCTACAGTTCCAGGATGTAAATTTAACCTTAACACTATGAGTCATCGAATTTAACAGAGACACTTGACCTAAAACTTTGCCCCATAAGAGCACATTGGATCAGCCTAATATACCAACAGTCCTCCGTTCCCACCATAAACAAAAACACAAAGGACGCTTTAAAACTTGTTTGGGATAGGGGGCAGTATTTTGACGTCCGAATGAAAAGCGTAACCAAAGTAAACTGCCTGTTACTCAGGCCCAGGGGCTAGGATATGGGTATAATTGGAAGATTTGGATAGAAAACACTCTCGTTTCTAAAACTGTTAAAATAATGTCTGTGAGTATAACAGAACTGATATGGCAGGCGAAACCTCGAGGACAAACCATCCCCCCCCCCAAAAAAAAAATTCGGCCTACCACTGTTTTCAATGGCTTTTCAAAGGTGAAATCCTCCCAGATTGCAGTTCCTAGGGCTTCCACTAGATGTCAACAGTCTTTAGAAAGAATTTCAGGCTGTTTTTTGGAAAAATTTGCCTAGAAATTTTTGTTTTTCTAGGTGGCTCCCATTTTGGCTGTAGTGTTTCCATGCGCATGGACGAGAGCGCGTTCTTTGGTATTTTTCTCCGGTAAAGACAATAACGATTCTTCATCTTAAATTTGATCGTTTATTTACGTATTAGGGTACCTAAGGTTTCATTATAAACGTTGTTTGAGTTGTTTGGAAAAGTTTATTAATAACGTTTGGGATTAATTTTGTATACATTTTGATGGAGGGAAACTGGATGGATAATTGACTGAAGCGCGCCAGCTAAACTTAGTTTTTATGGATATAAAGAAGGACATTATCGAACAAAAGGACCATTTGTGATGTATCTGGGACCTTTTGGAGTGCCAACAGAAGAAGATCACTACACCTTCTGCACCTCCACTTGTTATTGCACCATATTGTGTTCACCATTTAACAAAAAAACAAACTAAATACCAGGAGTGAGCCAGAATATGAGACCACCGTGATCTAGCCTCATATAGGCCTAAAGAAAACAAACCCGCACCAGGATGTTCCAATGCATAAAATAAAAGTTTCATGGTACATTCAATTATAATAAGGCTTACTTTTAAACGGGCCCTGTTATTATAGTTCAATAGACAGTGCTACTATGTTACTAGATACATTACTGGCTCAAAAATTTTAATAACTCTAGACCAAACCGAAAGCAACAGTTTGAAAAATGTCAAAAGAAATCGGTCAAAGTTTAACTTTACGTTGCTATTGCCTCTTCTTCAGCGTTGCTCCGCTTCCACACCTCTGCCGGCCTAGCTTCTCAAGAAACTGCACCGCCCCAGCTGGGAGACCCTTAGGCCTGCTGGAAAGATGATTCCATACCGGATAGCCTTAGCCCGTAGCCGCTGCTTGACACTGTCGAAGAGTTTCTGCTGCTTTTGGACTTCTATGGAGAGATCTGGGAAGAACATGACTTGACGATTCTTGTAGAGTACTCTCCCTTTCACCCTGGCTGCATTCACCATACGCATCTTATCTTTATAGTTTAAGAACTTCATTATCAGAGCCATCGGGGTGCGTTGGGGTCGGATCGTGGGGCCAGAAATCCGATGAGCTATCTCAATGATCAAAGGAGAGCGGAGTGGCACCATCTCCAGAGCCTCAGGAAGCCACCTCTCTAGGAATGAGCAAGCATCGCTCCCCTCAGCACCTTCGCGGAGATGTACTAGTCTCAAGTTCAATCTCCTGCCGGCCGCCCTCCAAATCAACTAGTTTAGAGGTAAGCGATTCAACTTTTTCCTCAAGAGCAGTGATCATTGCCTGCAGGGCTATAATGTTGTCTTCAGTTCAAGAGATGCGTACCTCAGCCTGAGAGATTTGCCCAGCACATTCTTTGACTTCGTTTTTAACGTTGTCCACAGCAGACAGTATATTTTCGAATTTGATATCATTAATGTCTTTGATGGTCTTGAGGCTATCTTCGGAGCTAACGGCACATCGCCTCAGTCTTGCTTCCACCACTAGCACATGAAGCTTGCACGGCCCCTTCGTCCTCAGACTCTAAACTTTCACTCGTTAAGTCTGGCTTTTTGGTGTGACTCTGTCGGCATTGTGGTTTTTGGAAGCTAATAAACTATTACTGCCTTTCCTGGTACATTAAGCTTAAGGGTGAACTTATTTCAGGATTTATTTCAAATTTGTAGCGGAGCTAAAAAGATGCGACTGATCAGCTCTGCGCTCTACTGGAAGCCCCGAGGTGCCTTATTGCTATTATAAACTAGCTACTAACATAAATGGTTTGTCATACCCGTAGTATACCACGGCTCTCAGCCAATCAGCATTCTGGGCTCGAACCACCCAGTTTATAATGCTCAAAACATGGATTAGCACTTTGATTGAATGTGTGCTAAGGATAATGTGTGTGGATTAAAATTTGCGCAGTTTAATGTTAACTGAGTATCCTGATGTGAAACTGATTCTCATGGATATTTTCTATTTAAGCACCTGTCATTTTGTTTGTCTGACAGAGGCGGGTAATAAGGTTGGCATGCTTTCGTGTTTTCTTATGAACGAGCTCATTGCTTCAGTTTGTTGCTCTTTGACCGGTATTGTAAGTATTTGGCACCTGTTTTATCCCTCACACTAATATAAAGCCTCACTCTAAGACAAGGAAAGTCAAGAGTTGCTGTTGCCTCCTCACTGTTAGAATTCAATCATTGGTTTAACCTGTGACTGAATTCTAGCATTGTCATCCAACGCAGCTGTTTTTATCTCAGTGTCAAAGTCATTTCTGGGTAACAATTAAGTACTTTACAGTGATGGTTTTCAATTAAAATGGTAAAATAGAAACAAAATAGATTCTTAGCACAATTTGTCAAGCAAGAATTTTGTTAGGAATGGCGGAGTGGTCTGAGTTGGGAGGGGAAAACGGAAGATTAGCTGTTACTGGCAGAGTGGTTTGGAACTTTCCTGTCGGCCTATTAACTAATTTACTGCATGGTGATGTCACCATCCCACCAAAACACCCTTACTTTTCAGGTGGTCTTATCAAACAGCTCTTACGCTAAAAGAGCATTATCATGTTCACACATTCACAGTACTATTCCAACCTTGGTGTGTAAATATATAGTTAACACAGGAAAAACACATTTTGACTGCACTGGGCCTTTAACAAGGGCCCCAGGACTAGTGGAAGCAAAATAACCCAATAGCATCAAAGATCCACCATCATATTTTACAGTAGGTATGGGGTTCTTTTCTGCCTATGCATCCTTCTTTTGATGCGAAACCCACCACTGGTGTTTGTGGCCAGAGCTCTTTTTAATGGCCAAAGAGCTCTATTTAGCAGCCAAAGAGCTCTTTTTAATGGCCAAATAGCTCTATTTAGCAGCCAAAGAGCTCTTTTTAATGGCCAAAGAGCTCTATTTAGCAGCCAAAGAGCTCTATTTAGCAGCCAAAGAGGTCTATTTAGCAGCCAAAGAGCTCTATTTAGCAGCCAAAGAGCTCTATTTAGCAGCCAAAAACCTGGTTTCCTCTGACAGGAAGCTGAAACTTGGCAGCAAGTGAATCTTCCATCTGGACAATAACCTCAAGCACACAACAAAATCCATAAAGAAAGGACTAATTGACCCCAAAATCAACATTTTGCAATGGACATCTCAGTCTCCAGACTTGAACCCCATTGAAACTCTGTGGTTAGAATTGAAGAGCACAGGCAAAAGCTATCAAAGATCTGGAAAGATTCTGTATGGAGGAATGGTCTAAGATTCCTCCCAATATGTTCTCAAATCACTTAAAACATTTTAGAATAAGGCTCAGTGCTGTTATCCTCGCAAGGTAAGGTAATTGCCTCAAGTAATTCTGTTTGGAGTCTACATCTCGCCGAGCGCTTGTGCACACACAACTTAACAGCTATTGGCTGATCAGATCACAGCTGTGCACACACAGAGCAACAGCTATTGGCTGATCAGATCACAGAGGTGGAAAGGAAATACCCAGATTCTATTTTGTCCATCATGGGGGATTTTAACCACATCAACCTTCAACAGGAACTTCCAAGATAAAAACAACTGGTTAAAATGTTGAACAAGGGGCATACCACGCTGTCCCATGCAGAACTCAGACCATGTTTACAGCACTATTAAAAGGGGCATACCACGCTGTCCCCTTGGGAACTCAGACCATTGTGACAGCACTATTAAAGGGGCATACAACAATGACCATGTAATACTACACATCATCCCTGCATACAGACAGAAACTAAAAACCGCCACGCCTGTCAAATAAACGGTGTGGAAATGGACTGACAAGGTCATTGGGGAGTTAAAGGACCTAGACACCACGGATTGGAACATATTCAAGGACAACAATGCCAACATACATGACTACACAGACAGTATCGCATCCTACATCAATGGATGTGAGGAGGACTGCAGGTGTACGGCTAGAGCAACAGTTCTCCAGCAACGACTATCTGCAAAGGACTGAAAAACACAAGAAACCTAAACTGCCCCCGATGGCAGACGACAAATCACTGCAGAATAATTGAAACCAGTTTTAATGCAGATTTGACTCTCGTTGTCTATCACTAGCAGCACCATATTACCAAGTAACATTCTAAGTATGTTGAATGACAGATTTCTACCTCGTCAGCTCGGGGATTCGATCCAGCAATCTTCTGTTTACTGGCCCAACGCTCTAACCACTAGCAGCAAGGCAAAACTTGTCATATTGACCTCTCTAGACAAGGACACTTCTTTTAATATGGGCTCATATCAAACCCTGTAGGAGAAGCTTTAGTTTCTTCTTACCCAGCACAAACTAGGCCTGCGTCTGAAATGGCACCCTATTCACTATATAGTACAGTACTTTGACCAGGGCCCATGGAGCTCTGGTAAAACGTAGTGCACTGTGCAGGAAATAGGGTGCCATTTCAGACGCAGGCAATTAAATAACTGCACTGCCTAAATGAAATGCATTGACAAGTTAGTTACTCTTTCCCCCCATGAGGAAATGTGCTCCAGTCAACTGCATTTTCTTCAGTCACCATTATTTTCAAGTTCTCTTCATCCATGCAGAAGAAAGATATATTTTTCATGAACTCTGTCCCGTTTGTTCTAATAATGAAGACTAAATGTATTCATAAAGGGCTTTTTATTGAAGTAATATGACAAACTTGATATGACAGAATCTAAACGATTACAAAATGTGACATATGCCAAACTCGTGTACCTTATGTGACACCATGAATCTTACCTTTGTATCTGGTCTGCAAAAAAATAACCTTAAAATCAGACCAGCTGTCGACAACTATTTCCAACGTGCTTGGTTTACTTCTATTGATACTATGCAGGAATCCAGACACCTACAGCACAGTGTAAACAAAGTATGATTCATAAGGTTGTATAGTTAGGCACTGGAAAGTTAGCCCACTTCTACCCCTCATAGATGCTAACATGTTGACCAGACCGGACACGTCGCGTGCGCGTCGCAAAATACATTTAGAAATCCATGTTATTCAATTATTGCGCGCCAGTGAGCGTCTGCGATGCCAAGAGCTAAAATATAACTATTTTCTATTTCTGACGCAGATCGCGCTGAAAGTCCTGCCTCTCCCATCTCATTGGTTATACCCACGTGGGTGATTGAAAGACTAACTGTTTTGCCGGTTGTCTGGTTGTCGTGGTAATACTATGAAAGTTTAGATGCCAATCTAAACTCTGGCAGTCTCTATGGGGGTACCACAGGGTTCAATTCTCGGGCCGACTCTTTTCTCTGTATATATCAATGATGTTGCTCTTGCTGCGGGCGATTCCCTGATCCACCTCTACGCAGACGACACCATTCTGTATACTTCTGGCCCTTCTTTGGACACTGTGCTATCTAACCTCCAAACGAGCTTCAATGCCATACAACACTCCTTCCGTGGCCTCCAACTGCTCTTAAACGCTAGTAAAACCAAATGCATGCTTTTCAACCGTTCGCTGCCCGCGCCCGCCCGACTAGCATCACCACCCTGGATGGTTCTGACCAAGAATATGTGGACAACTATAAATACCTAGGTGTCTGGCTAGACTGCAAACTCTCCTTCCAGACTCATATCAAACATCTCCAATCCAAAATCAAATCTAGAGTCGGCTTTCTATTTCGCAACAAAGCCTCCTTCACTCACGCCGCCAAACTTACCCTAGTAAAACTGACTATCCTACCGATCCTCGACTTCGGCGATGTCATCTACAAAATAGCTTCCAATACTCTACTCAGCAAACTGGATGCAGTTTATCACAGTGCCATCCGTTTTGTTACTAAAGCACCTTATACGACCCACCACTGCGACCTGTATGCCCTAGTCGGCTGGCCCTCGCTACATGTTCGTCGTCAGACCCACTGGCTCCAGGTCATCTACAAGGCTATGCTAGGTAAAGTGCCGCCTTATCTCAGTTCACTGGTCACGATGGCTACACCCACCCGTAGCACGCGCTCCAGCAGGTGTATCTCACTGATCATCCCTAAAGCCAAAACCTCATTTGGCCGCCTTTCCTTCCAGTTCTCTGCTGCCTGCGACTGGAACGAATTGCAAAAATCTCTGAAGTTGGAGACTTTTATCTCCCTCAACAACTTTAAACATCTGCTATCTGAGCAGCTAACCGATCGCTGCAGCTGTACATAGTCCATCGGTATATAGCCCACCCAATTTACCTACCTCACCCCCATACTGCTTTTATTTATTTACTTTTCTACTCTTTTGCACACCAGTATCTCTATTTGCACATGATCATCTGATGATTTATCACTCCAGTGTTAATCTGCTAAATTGTAATTATTCGATTTATTGCCTACCTCATGCCTTTTGCACACATTGTATATAGATTCTCTTTTTTTCTACCATGTTATTGACTTGTTTATTGTTTACTCCATGTGTAACTCTGTGTTGTTGTCTGTTCACACTGCTATGCTTTATCTTGGCCAGGTCGCAGTTGCAAATGAGAACTTGTTCTCAACTAGCCTACCTGGTTAAATAAAGGTGAAATAAATTAAAAATTAAAAAATTAAAATCACCATATAAGTTCAAAGATGAAAAAGCCTGGAAGGAGGAGAGATGACTAGAAACGATTCGGTTGGCCGTTTTATGTGTGGATTAATTGGCGGAGTAGAGGATCTTGTGCATTTCAGGTAAAATAACAACTCAATGTTTATATCCCAGGACAAATTAGCTAGCAACAGCAAGCTAGCTAAATAGGACAAATTAGCTAGCAAGTGCAAGCTAACTAGCTAAATTGCCTTACATGTTTAATGCTTTTCGACCTGTCCCCAAATTAATGTAATTGGTCCAGAGTTTGTTTTGATATTTTAACCTGCGTGCGCGCAGCCGGTTTGGGTTCCGTGTAACTGCTTAACGATAGGATCTTCTGACGGGCACTTTTGTTAAGAGCCTCGACGTTTGCTGTAAACATTAACACCCATCACTTACAATACTATATTTGAAACATAAGGTTCATATCAGCCAGATTTTTTAAAAGGTTAAATTACTACACACATTCATAGCGTTAATGTTCCCACGTGACCATATCGGAAAACAGACGAAAGACAGAGGCGACCACCTGCGGTTCAACCAAGAACTGTCATCTCCCAGCACAATGCCAAAAGACAATTCCTGGTTGAATCGCTGATAGCCCACTTTGTGCCTTTAGTGTAACGGTCACCGCTGCATGAAAAAGTGGACCAAAGCGCAGCGTGGTAAGTGTTCATGATGTATTAATAAAACTGAACACTGAATAACAAAAACAACAAAGAGACCGAATGAAACCGAAACAGTTCTGTCTGGTGCAGATGTAGCGTGGTTCATTCTGCGTTGTGTACTTTTAATTAGGACTAATTAGGACGCTGTCACAACTGACGGTCTGCTAGTTGAAATCTTTTTATTTGCTCTGCACATGAAGAGACAACACACATTATGTGAAACCCTTGGCGCAGTCACAGCTCAGGCACCTTGCTAGCCGAAAGTCAGGCAAAAGAGCGCCAAAAGGAAATAACAGGTGCTGCGTGCACACATTCAATGCACAACAGCACACCATACAATACAAGTAAAATGATACAGAACATAATTCGGACAAAATAAAAGACATACCTGCACACGAAGAGACAACACACATTATGTTAAACCTTGGCGCAGTCACAGCTCTCAGGCACCTGCGCAAGCACATGGACACTCACTCAAACACTGTCCCAAGTACTCACAAGTTACAATAGATACCCTAGTTAGCGAGCTTTGTGAAACTTGTTAACAGAAATCTTTATATTATCCACACTGTAACAAACTTATGGTTTCAAAACAGTACATTGTGTAACATTATGACGGTTTTATATTAAACAATTTCGGAGCCAAGGACAACATACTTTGCTAGATGAAGGTCAGGCAAAAGAGAACAATAAGGGGGTATGGAAATACAGATAACCCACGATGGGCCAAACCAAAATATACAAAACTTTTACAATCACATGTATGTACAATATTGATATGAAAAAGTGTTTGTACACCAAATAAAAACATTAGCTATGCAGCTGTAATTAAATTTAAAAAAATACACTGAATTATTATTATTATTATTATCAAATTATTAACATCCCCTCTTGACCTGGCCTATTTGAATTGGTCCTTGTGTGCAACTTGGTGCGTAATCTAGGGGAACAACATCACAGTGCTACACAGACACACAAAAAACAGAAAACAACTACCCACAAAACACATGTGGGAAAAGGAAACCTCAGTATGGTTCACAATCAGAGACAACAATAGACAGCTGCCTCTGGTTGAGAACCACACTCGGCCAAAACACACAGAAATACAAAACATAAAACACAACATGTAGAATGCCCACCCCAACTCACGCCCTGACCAAACCAAATTAGAGACATAAACAGGATCTCTAAGGTCAGGGCGTGACATTTAGGCTGCAAAGGCACAACAAAAATATGGAATATTAGGCTTACGGCCAAGCATACCTTTAAACTTTTCAGTAAATGTGACAGCATAATTCTTTCAGCAACCGGCAGTTCATCCGAGTTCAGACTCTTCATTTGTGAGCAAAACAACGGTGAACAATAACTAGCACCCACGCACAGGATGAAATGAGACACAGCAGGATTAGGCCTATTGCACGATGGAGTAGGTTAATATGGTGATACAAAGTAACCAAATCACTCAATAGTTGTGCTGTTGACTGTCCCCAAATGGCAAGCTTCTTCACAGTGGTTAATGTTACATTTTGAGTAAATGTCTGACCTATGATTGGATGTGTTACAAGACAATAGGTGCGTTTGTTTTAGCTCGCCTGCATCACCGGAACATTCCATTGAATCTAAAGGCAAACTCCGTTGACTCAGAACACCTGGCGAAGTAAATCCATTTTTAGCCAGTTTCCCACTTATTTACTGTGCAGACAACAACAGATAGCACTCAGTCCATCTGACTGCAAACTGCACAGGCTATGTGTTGACTGCATAAAAATATTCCACGGTCTGTGTTGGGAACCTTGCCAAAGGTGGCCTAGACCTGGTCATAGAAAGACAACTTTTGCATTTACAAGGGTGTGTGCAACAGGTGGTGGTACGCTAATACCAGCAATGTACATGTAGGCTACAACATTATTACATTTTCTCCTCTGGTTCAAAGATGGAGAATCCACTGAGACAGAGGTTTGAGATGGTCAGCAGTTTAATTTGACCTCATGTTCAACTCTCAGAATCTAACAAAAAAAAATGGTTGTGTGCTGTAAGATTTTGTGCTTACATTTCCATTTGTCCATTTTAGTCATTTAGCATGAGCTTTTATTAGGAGTGACTTACAGTTAGTGCATTCATACACCGTCTGTGAACGCCTCTGTGGGTTCTGTGGTCAGTTTGACTCATTGGGGGTATGAATAACTGCATTGTTCTATTAATGAAGACTAAATGTATTCATAAAGGGCTCTTTATTGAAGTGATATGACAAACTTGATATGACAGAATCTAAATGATTGCATTGCAATCTATCCACAAGGTTTGGAAGGCAGCCCTTGTCCTCCCCCTTTACAAAGGTTGGTAAACCATGTGACCTAGATAACTATCGCCCTATCTTAAAACGTTCTTACTTAGAAAAAATATTATAATGCTTGTTAATTCTCAGCTAAGATATTTGTTATCTATGAATTGTATTCTAAATGTACATCAGTCAGGTTTTTAGACCAGGTCATAGCATTCTCTGCTGCATGCCTAGTTATAAATGTGGTTAACTGTATGGATAAAAGGCAACATTGTGCTGCCCTCTTCATTGACCTGTCAAAGGCCTTCGATACTGATGATCACTCACTGCTAATTCTGAGGCTTTCCTCAATTGGCCTAGACTAGGCTGCATGTACCTGGTTAAAAATGACTTGACAGATAGAACTCAATGTATGATGGTGTTAAATCAGGTTTCCTGGATATTATGAAAGGTGTCCCACGGGTCGATTCTGGGTCTAGTAATTTGTACATGAACAATATTGGTATGTCTGTAAAAAATATTTTACATGCAGCTGTATGTGGACGGTAATGTTGTGTATTCTATTGCCCCCACTGTTGACCAGGCTCTATCTAAACTACAGTCTGCTTTCATTGTTTTGCAGGTAAAACAAAGTATATGTTGTTATCTAGAGCCCACAAAACTGATTTGATGTATTAAGCATATGTACTTTGAATGGTGCCCACATTGATCGTGTCCATGCTTACAAATATTTGGACATTTGGATAGACGATAAGCTATCTTTGAAAAAGCATATTGATGAGAATAAAAATGGGCTTCTTCTGTAGAAACAGGTCACGCCTCTCACTAAAGGACGTTCCTTCCTGTCCTCCCGAGTGGCTCTCGAGTGACGCAGTGGTCTAAGGCACTGCATCTCAGTGCTAGAGGCGTCACTACAGACTCTGGCTCGATTCCAGGCTGTATCACAACCGCCCGTGTTTCGTAGTCTCATAGGGCGGTGCACAATTGGCACAGCGTCATCCGGTTTGGCCAGGGTAGGCTGTCATTGTAAATAAGAATTTGTTCTTAACAAACTTGCCTAGTTAAATAAAAGGTTAAAAAAAAAAAAATCTAGACTATGGCGACATCATCTACAGTTGAAGTCAGAAGTTTACATACACCTTAGCCAAATAAATTTAAACTCAGTTTTTCACAATTCGGGATATTTAATCCTAGTAAAAATTCCCTGTTTTAGGTCAGTTAGGATCACCACTTTATTTTAAGAATGTGAAATGTCAGAATAATAGTAGAGAGAATGATTTATTTCAGCTTGTATTTATTTCATCACATTCCCAGTGGGTCAGAAGTTTACATACACTGAATTAGTATTTGGTAGCATTGCCTTTAAATTGTTTAACTTGGGTCAAACGTTCCGGGTAGCCTTCCACAAGCTTCCCACAATAAGTTGGGTGAACTTTGGCCCATTCCTCCTGACAGAGCTGGTGTAACTGAGTCAGGTTTGTAGGCCTCTTTGCGCGCACACGCTTTTTCAGTTCTGCCCACAAATGTTCTTTAGGATTGAGGTCAGGGCTTTGTGATGGCCACTCCAATACATTGACTTTGTTGTCCTTAAGCCATTTTGCCAAAACTTTGGAAGTATGCTTGGGGTCATTGTCCATTTGGAAGACCCATTTGCGACCAAGCTTTAACTTCCTGACTGATGTCTTGAGATGTTGCTTCAATATATCCACATAATTGTCTTTCCTTATGATGCCATCTAATTTGTGAAATGCACCAGTCCCTCCTGCAGCAAAGCACCCCCACAACATGATGCTGCCACCCCCGTGCTTCACGGTTGGGATGGTGTTCTTCGGCTTGCAAGCCTCCCCCTTTCCCTCCAAACATAACGATGGTCATTATGGCCAAACAGTTCTATTTTTGTTTCATCAGACCAGAGGACATTTCTCCAAAAAGTCCGATCTTTGTCCCCATGTGCAGTTGCAAACCGTAGTCTGGCTTTTTTATGGCGGTTTTGGAGCAGTGGCTTCTTCTTTGCCGAGCGGCCTTTTAGGTTATGTCGATATAGGACTCGTTTTACTGTGGATATAGATACTTTTGTACCTGTTTCCTCCAGCATCTTCACAAGGTCCTTTGCTGTTGTTCTGGGATGTTGTTCATCTCTAGGAGACAGAACGCGTCTTCTTCCTGAGCGGTATGACGGCTGCGTGGTCCCATGGTGTTTATACCTGCGTACTATTGTTTGTACAGATGAACGTGGTACCTTCAGGCGTTTGGAAATTGCTCCCTGTCACGCCCTGGCCTTAGTTATTTTTGTTTTCTTTATTATTTTAGTTAGGTCAGGGTGTGACATGGGGGATGTTTGTGTGTTTTTGTCTAGTCGAGGGTGTTTGTAGTGTCTAGGGGGTTTTGGTAGAGTTTATGGGGTTGTGTTCAGTGTAGGTGTCTAGGTATGTCTATGGTTGCCTGAGTGGTTCTCAATCAGAGACAGCTGTCTATCGTTGTCTCTGATTGGGAGCCATATTTAAGGCAGCCATAGGCATTAGACAGGTTGTGGGTAATTGTCTATGTTGCATGTAGTTTGTATAGCTTCACGATCGTTTGTTGTTTTTGTATTAGTTTGTCAGTGTTCTTCAGTTTTCGTCTTCTTTATATTAAAAGAAGATGTATTCATATCACGCTGCGCCTTGGTCCTCTCTTCCACGTAAAGACGATCGTGACACTCCCAAGGATGAACCAGACTTGTGGAGGTCTACAATTTTTTTTCTGAGGTCTTGGCTGATTTATTTTGATTTTCCCATGATGTCAAACATAGAGGCACTGAGTTTGAAGGTAAGCCTTGAAGTACATCCACAGGTACACCTCCAATCGACTCAAATGATGTCAATTAGCCTATCAGAAGCTTCTAAAGCCATGACATCATTTTCTGGAATTTTCCAAGCTGTTTAAATGCAGTCAACTTAGTGCATGTAAACTTCTGACCGACTAGAATGGTGATTAAGTGAAATAATCTGTCTGTAAACAATTGTTGGAAAAATTACTTGTGTCATGCACAAAATAATGTTCTTACCGACTTGCCAAAACTATAGTTTGTAAACAAGAAATTTGTGGAGTGGTTGAACAACGAGTTTTAATGACTCCAACCTAAGTGTATGTAAACTTCTAACTTCAACTGTATGTATTTTAGTTTTATCACGGGGGACAGGTTTTACACTGATCGCTGCTCTATCAGAAAGATCATGTTTTATCACGGGGGATAGGTTTTACACTGATCGCTGCTCTATCAGAAAGATCATGTTTTATCACGGGGGACAGGTTTTACACTGATCGCTGCATCAGAAAGATCATGTTTTATCACGGGGGACAGGTTTTACACTGATCGCTGCTCTATCAGAAAGATCATGTTTTATCACGGGGGACAGGTTTTACACTGATCGCTGCATCAGAAAGATCATGTTTTATCACGGGGGACAGGTTTTACACTGATCGCTGCTCTATCAGAAAGATCATGTTTTATCACGGGGGACAGGTTTTACACTGATCGCTGCTCTATCAGAAAGATCATGTTTTATCACGGGGGACAGGTTTTACACTGATCGCTGCTCGCTCTATCAGAAAGATCGTGTTTTATCACGGGGGACAGGTTTTACACTGATCGCTGCTCTCTCTATCAGAAAGTAGGACGGCCCTCTGTGACCTCATGTAGGTCCAAACACTGCATTTTATTCATTTATAAACCCCTTTTACAAAACCTCCCATGTTACCTGACATCTTTATATCCCCATAGCAGTACCAGTTACCATACCCCTTCATTACATCCCCATAGCAGTACCAGTTACCATACCCCTTCATTACATCCCATTAGCAGTACCAGTTACCATACCCCTTCATTACATCCCCATAGCAGTACCAGTTACCATACCCCTTCATTACATCCCCATAGCAGTACCAGTTACCATACCCCTTCATTACATCCCCATAGCAGTACCAGTTACCATACCCCTACATTACATCCCCATAGCAGTACCAGTTACATTACATCCCCATAGCAGTACCAGTTACCATACCCCTACATTACATCCCCATAGCAGTACCAGTTACCATACCCCTACATTACATCCCCATAGCAGTACCAGTTACCATACCCCTACATTACATCCCCATAGCAGTACCAGTTACCATACCCCTACATTACATCCCCATAGCAGTACCAGTTACCATACCCCTACATTACATCCCCATAGCAGTACCAGTTACCATATCCCTTCATTACATCCCCATAGCAGTACCAGTTACCATACCCCTACATTACATACCCATAGCAGTACCAGTTACATTACATCCCCATAGCAGTACCAGTTACCATACCCCTTCATTACATCCCCATAGCAGTACCAGTTACCATACTCCTTCATTACATCCCCATAGCAGTACCAGTTACCATACCCCTTCATTACATCCCCATAGCAGTACCAGTTACCATACCCCTACATTACATTCCCATAGCAGTACCAGTTACCATACCCCTACATTACATCCCCATAGCAGTACCAGTTACCATACCCCTTCATTACATCCCCATAGCAGTACCAGTTACCATACCCCTTCATTACATCCCCATAGCAGTACCAGTTACCATACCCCTACATTACATCCCCATAGCAGTACCAGTTACCATACCCCTTCATTACATCCCCATAGCAGTACCAGTTACCATACCCCTACATTACATCCCCATAGCAGTACCAGTTACCATACCCCTTCATTATATCCCCATAGCAGTACCAGTTACCATACCCCTTCATTACATCCCCATAGCAGTACCAGTTACATTACATCACCATAGCAGTACCAGTTACCATACCCCTTCATTACATCCCCATAGCAGTACCAGTTACCATACCCCTTCATTACATCCCCATAGTAGTACCAGTTACCATACCCCTTCATTACATCCCCATAGCAGTACCAGTTACCATACCCCTTCATTACATCCCCATAGCAGTACCAGTTACCATACCCCTTCATTATATCCCCATAGCAGTACCAGTTACCATACCCCTACATTACATCCCCATAGCAGTACCAGTTACATTACATCCCCATAGCAGTACCAGTTACATTACATCCCCATAGCAGTACCAGTTACCATACCCCTTCATTACATCCCCATAGCAGTACCAGTTACCATACCCCTTCATTACATCCCCATAGCAGTACCAGTTACCATACCCCTACATTACATCCCCATAGCAGTACCAGTTACCATACCCCTACATTACATCCCCATAGCAGTACCAGTTACCATACCCCTACATTACATCCCCATAGCAGTACCAGTTACATTACATCCCCATAGTAGTACCAGTTACATTACATCCCCATAGCAGTACCAGTTACCATACCCCTACATTACATCCCCATAGCAGTACCAGTTACCATACCCCTACATTACATCCCCATAGCAGTACCAGTTACCATACCCCTACATTACATCCCCATAGCAGTACCAGTTACATTACATCCCCATAGTAGTACCAGTTACATTACATCCCCATAGCAGTACCAGTTACCATACCCCTACATTACATCCCCATAGCAGTACCAGTTACCATACCCCTACATTACATCCCCATAGCAGTACCAGTTACCATACCCCTTCATTACATCCCCATAGTAGTACCAGTTACCATACCCCTACATTACATCCCCATAGCAGTACCAGTTACCATACCCCATCATTACATCCCCATAGCAGTACCAGTTACCATACCCCTACATTACATCCCCTTAGCAGTACCAGTTACCATACCCCTTCATTACATCCCCATAGCATTACCAGTTACCATACCCCTTCATTACATCCCCATAGCAGTACCAGTTACATTACATCCCCATAGCAGTACCAGTTACCATACCCCTTCATTACATCCCCATAGCAGTACCAGTTACCATACCCCTACATTACATCCCCATAGCAGTACCAGTTACATTACATCCCCATAGCAGTACCAGTTACCATACCCCTTCATTACATCCCCATAGCAGTACCAGTTACATTACATCCCCATAGCAGTACCAGTTACCATACCCCTACATTACATCCCCATAGCAGTACCAGTTACATTACATCCCCATAGCAGTACCAGTTACCATACCCCTTCATTACATCCCCATAGTAGTACCAGTTACATTACATCCCCATAGCAGTACCAGTTACATTACATCCCCATAGCAGTACCAGTTACCATACCCCTACATTACATCCCCATAGCAGTACCAGTTACCATACCCCTACATTACATCCCCATAGCAGTACCAGTTACCATACCCCTACATTACATCCCCATAGCAGTACCAGTTACCATACCCCTACATTACATCCCCATAGCAGTACCAGTTACCATACCCCTACATTACATCCCCATAGCAGTACCAGTTACCATACCCCTACATTACATCCCCATAGCAGTACCAGTTACCATACCCCTACATTACATCCCCATAGCAGTACCAGTTACCATACCCCTTCATTACATCCCCATAGCAGTACCAGTTACCATACCCCTACATTACATCCCCATAGCAGTACCAGTTACCATACCCCTACATTACATCCCCATAGCAGTACCAGTTACCATACCCCTTCATTACATCCCCATAGCAGTACCAGTTACCATACCCCTTCATTACATCCCCATAGCAGTACCAGTTACCATACCCCTTCATTACATCCCGATAGCAGTACCAGTTACCATACCCCTTCATTACATCCCCATAGCAGTACCAGTTACCATACCCCTACATTACATCCCCATAGCAGTACCAGTTACCATACCCCTACATTACATCCCCATAGCAGTACCAGTTACCATACCCCTTCATTACATCCCCATAGCAGTACCAGTTACCATACCCCTACATTACATCCCCATAGCAGTACCAGTTACCATACCCCTACATTACATCCCCATAGCAGTACCAGTTACATTACATCCCCATAGCAGTACCAGTTACATTACATCACCATAGCAGTACCAGTTACATTACATCCCCATAGCAGTACCAGTTACCATACCCCTACATTACATCCCCATAGCAGTACCAGTTACCATACCCCTTCATTACATCCCCATAGCAGTACCAGTTACCATACCCCTTCATTACATCCCCATAGCAGTACCAGTTACCATACCCCTTCATTACATCCCCATAGCAGTACCAGTTACCATACCCCTTCATTACATCCCCATAGCAGTACCAGTTACCATACCCCTTCATTACATCCCCATAGCAGTACCAGTTACATTACATCCCCATAGCAGTACCAGTTACATTACATCACCATAGCAGTACCAGTTACCATACCCCTACATTACATCCCCATAGCAGTACCAGTTACATTACATCACCATAGCAGTACCAGTTACCATACCCCTTCATTACATCCCCATAGTAGTACCAGTTACATTACATCCCCATAGTAGTACCAGTTACATTACATCCCCATAGCAGTACCAGTTACCATACCCCTACATTACATCCCCATAGCAGTACCAGTTACCATACCCCTTCATTACATCCCCATAGCAGTACCAGTTACCATACCCCTTCATTACATCCCCATAGCAGTACCAGTTACCATACCCCTTCATTACATCCCCATAGCAGTACCAGTTACCATACCCCTACATTACATCCCCATAGCAGTACCAGTTACATTACATCCCCATAGCAGTACCAGTTACCATACCCCTTCATTACATCCCCATAGCAGTACCAGTTACATTACATCCCCATAGCAGTACCAGTTACCATACCCCTACATTACATCCCCATAGCAGTACCAGTTACCATACCCCTACATTACATCCCCATAGCAGTACCAGTTACATTACATCCCCATAGCAGTACCAGTTACCATACCCCTTCATTACATCCCCATAGCAGTACCAGTTACATTACATCCCCATAGCAGTACCAGTTACCATACCCCTACATTACATCCCCATAGCAGTACCAGTTACATTACATCCCCATAGCAGTACCAGTTACCATACCCCTTCATTACATCCCCATAGCAGTACCAGTTACATTACATCCCCATAGCAGTACCAGTTACCATACCCCTACATTACATCCCCATAGCAGTACCAGTTACATTACATCCCCATAGCAGTACCAGTTACCATACCCCTACATTACATCCCCATAGCAGTACCAGTTACATTACATCCCCATAGCAGTACCAGTTACCATACCCCTACATTACATCCCCATAGCAGTACCAGTTACCATACCCCTACATTACATCCCCATAGCAGTACCAGTTACCATACCCCTACATTACATCCCCATAGCAGTACCAGTTACCATACCCCTACATTACATGCCCATAGCAGTACCAGTTACCATACCCCTACATTACATGCCCATAGCAGTACCAGTTACCATACCCCTACATTACATCCCCATAGCAGTACCAGTTACCATACCCCTACATTACATCCCCATAGCAGTACCAGTTACCATACCCCTTCATTACATCCCCATAGCAGTACCAGTTACCATACCCCTACATTACATCCCCATAGCAGTACCAGTTACCATACCCCTACATTACATCCCCATAGCAGTACCAGTTACCATACCCCTTCATTACATCCCCATAGCAGTACCATTTACCATACCCCTTCATTACATCCCCATAGCAGTACCAGTTACCATACCCCTTCATTACATCCCCATAGCAGTACCAGTTACCATACCCCTTCATTACATCCCCATAGCAGTACCAGTTACCATACCCCTACATTACATCCCCATAGCAGTACCAGTTACCATACCCCTACATTACATCCCCATAGCAGTACCAGTTACCATACCCCTTCATTACATCCCCATAGCAGTACCAGTTACCATACCCCTTCATTACATCCCCATAGCAGTACCAGTTACCATACCCCTTCATTACATCCCCATAGCAGTACCAGTTACATTACATCCCCATAGCAGTACCAGTTACCATACCCCTACATTACATCCCCATAGCAGTACCAGTTACCATACCCCTACATTACATCCCCATAGCAGTACCAGTTACCATACCCCTACATTACATCCCCATAGCAGTACCAGTTACCATACCCCTACATTACATCCCCATAGCAGTACCAGTTACCATACCCCTACATTACATCCCCATAGCAGTACCAGTTACCATACCCCTACATTACATCCCCATAGCAGTACCAGTTACCATACCCCTACATTACATCCCCATAGCAGTACCAGTTACCATACCCCTACATTACATCCCCATAGCAGTACCAGTTACCATACCCCTACATTACATCCCCATAGCAGTACCAGTTACCATACCCCTTCATTACATCCCCATAGCAGTACCAGTTACCATACCCCTACATTACATCACCATAGCAGTACCAGTTACCATACCCCTTCATTACATCCCCATAGCAGTACCAGTTACCATACCCCTTCATTACATCCCCATAGCAGTACCAGTTACCATACCCCTACATTACATCCCCATAGCAGTACCAGTTACCATACCCCTACATTACATCCCCATAGCAGTACCAGTTACATTACATCCCCATAGCAGTACCAGTTACATTACATCACCATAGCAGTACCAGTTACATTACATCCCCATAGCAGTACCAGTTACTATACCCCTACATTACATCCCCATAGCAGTACCAGTTACCATACCCCTACATTACATCCCCATAGCAGTACCAGTTACCATACCCCTTCATTACATCCCCATAGCAGTACCAGTTACCATACCCCTTCATTACATCCCCATAGCAGTACCAGTTACCATACCCCTTCATTACATCCCCATAGCAGTACCAGTTACCATACCCCTTCATTACATCCCCATAGCAGTACCAGTTACCATACCCCTTCATTACATCCCCATAGCAGTACCAGTTACATTACATCCCCATAGCAGTACCAGTTACATTACATCACCATAGCAGTACCAGTTACCATACCCCTACATTACATCCCCATAGCAGTACCAGTTACATTACATCACCATAGCAGTACCAGTTACCATACCCCTTCATTACATCCCCATAGTAGTACCAGTTACATTACATCCCCATAGTAGTACCAGTTACATTACATCCCCATAGCAGTACCAGTTACCATACCACTACATTACATCCCCATAGCAGTACCAGTTACCATACCCCTTCATTACATCCCCATAGCAGTACCAGTTACCATACCCCTTCATTACATCCCCATAGCAGTACCAGTTACCATACCCCTTCATTACATCCCCATAGCAGTACCAGTTACCATACCCCTTCATTACATCCCCATAGCAGTACCAGTTACCATACCCCTACATTACATCCCCATAGCAGTACCAGTTACATTACATCCCCATAGCAGTACCAGTTACCATACCCCTTCATTACATCCCCATAGCAGTACCAGTTACATTACATCCCCATAGCAGTACCAGTTACCATACCCCTACATTACATCCCCATAGCAGTACCAGTTACCATACCCCTACATTACATCCCCATAGTAGTACCAGTTACATTACATCACCATAGCAGTTCCAGTTACCATACCCCTTCATTACATCCCCATAGTAGTACCAGTTACATTACATCCCCATAGCAGTACCAGTTACATTACATCCCCATAGCAGTACCAGTTACCATACCCCTTCATTACATCCCCATAGCAGTACCAGTTACCATACCCCTACATTACATCCCCATAGCAGTACCAGTTACATTACATCCCCATAGCAGTACCAGTTACCATACCCCTACATTACATCCCCATAGCAGTACCAGTTACATTACATCCCCATAGCAGTACCAGTTACCATACCCCTACATTACATCCCCATAGCAGTACCAGTTACCATACCCCTACATTACATCCCCATAGCAGTACCAGTTACCATACCCCTACATTACATCCCCATAGCAGTACCAGTTACCATACCCCTACATTACATCCCCATAGCAGTACCAGTTACCATACCCCTACATTACATCCCCATAGCAGTACCAGTTACCATACCCCTACATTACATCCCCATAGTAGTACCAGTTACCATACCCCTACATTACATCCCCATAGCACTACCAGTTACCATACCCCTACATTACATCCCCATAGCAGTACCAGTTACCATACCCCTTCATTACATCCCCATAGCAGTACCAGTTACCATACCCCTTCATTACATCCCCATAGCAGTACCAGTTACATTACATCCCCATAGCAGTACCAGTTACCATACCCCTACATTACATCCCCATAGCAGTACCAGTTACCATACCCCTACATTACATCCCCATAGCAGTACCAGTTACATTACATCACCATAGCAGTACCAGTTACCATACCCCTTCATTACATCCCCATAGCAGTACCAGTTACCATACCCCTTCATTACATCCCCATAGTAGTACCAGTTACATTACATCCCCATAGCAGTACCAGTTACATTACATCCCCATAGCAGTACCAGTTACCATACCCCTACATTACATCCCCATAGCAGTACCAGTTACCATACCCCTTCATTACATCCCCATAGCAGTACCAGTTACCATACCCCTACATTACATCCCCATAGCAGTACCAGTTACATTACATCACCATAGCAGTACCAGTTACCATACCCCTTCATTACATCCCCATAGCAGTACCAGTTACCATACCCCTTCATTACATCCCCATAGCAGTACCAGTTACCATACCCCTACATTACATCCCCATAGCAGTACCAGTTACATTACATCCCCATAGCAGTACCAGTTACCATACCCCTACATTACATCCCCATAGCAGTACCAGTTACCATACCCCTACATTACATCCCCATAGCAGTACCAGTTACCATACCCCTACATTACATCCCCATAGCAGTACCAGTTACCATACCCCTTCATTACATCCCCATAGCAGTACCAGTTACCATACCCCTTCATTACATCCCCATAGCAGTACCAGTTACATTACATCCCCATAGCAGTACCAGTTACATTACATCCCCATAGCAGTACCAGTTACCATACCCCTTCATTACATCCCCATAGCAGTACCAGTTACATTACATCCCCATAGCAGTACCAGTTACCATACCCCTACATTACATCCCCATAGCAGTACCAGTTACATTACATCCCCATAGCAGTACCAGTTACCATACCCCTTCATTACATCCCCATAGCAGTACCAGTTACATTACATCCCCATAGCAGTACCAGTTACCATACCCCTACATTACATCCCCATAGCAGTACCAGTTACATTACATCCCCATAGCAGTACCAGTTACCATACCCCTACATTACATCCCCATAGCAGTACCAGTTACATTACATCCCCATAGCAGTACCAGTTACGATACCCCTACATTACATCCCCATAGCAGTACCAGTTACGATACCCCTACATTACATCCCCATAGCAGTACCTGTTACCATACCCCTACATTACATCCCCATAGCAGTACCAGTTACCATACCCCTACATTACATCCCCATAGCAGTACCAGTTACCATACCCCTACATTACATCCCCATAGCAGTACCAGTTACATTACATCCCCATAGCAGTACCAGTTACCATACCCCTACATTACATCCCCATAGCAGTACCAGTTACCATACCCCTTCATTACATCCCCATAGCAGTACCAGTTACCATACCCCTTCATTACATCCCCATAGCAGTACCAGTTACCATACCCCTACATTACATCCCCATAGCAGTACCAGTTACCATACCCCTACATTACATCCCCATAGCAGTACCAGTTACCATACCCCTACATTACATCCCCATAGCAGTACCAGTTACCATACCCCTTCATTACATCCCCATAGCAGTACCAGTTACCATACCCCTTCATTACATCCCCATAGCAGTACCAGTTACCATACCCCTTCATTACATCCCCATAGCAGTACCAGTTACCATACCCCTTCATTACATCCCCATAGCAGTACCAGTTACCATACCCCTTCATTACATCCCCATAGCAGTACCAGTTACATTACATCCCCATAGCAGTACCAGTTACCATACCCCTACATTACATCCCCATAGCAGTACCAGTTACCATACCCCTTCATTACATCCCCATAGCAGTACCAGTTACCATACCCCTACATTACATCCCCATAGCAGTACCAGTTACCATACCCCTACATTACATCACCATAGCAGTACCAGTTACCATACCCCTTCATTACATCCCCATAGCAGTACCAGTTACCATACCCCTACATTACATCCCCATAGCAGTACCAGTTACCATACCCCTACATTACATCCCCATAGCAGTACCAGTTACATTACATCCCCATAGCAGTACCAGTTACATTACATCACCATAGCAGTACCAGTTACATTACATCCCCATAGCAGTACCAGTTACCATACCCCTACATTACATCCCCATAGCAGTACCAGTTACCATACCCCTTCATTACATCCCCATAGCAGTACCAGTTACCATACCCCTTCATTACATCCCCATAGCAGTACCAGTTACCATACCCCTTCATTACATCCCCATAGCAGTACCAGTTACCATACCCCTTCATTACATCCCCATAGCAGTACCAGTTACCATACCCCTTCATTACATCCCCATAGCAGTACCAGTTACATTACATCCCCATAGCAGTACCAGTTACATTACATCACCATAGCAGTACCAGTTACCATACCCCTACATTACATCACCATAGCAGTACCAGTTACCATACCCCTTCATTACATCCCCATAGTAGTACCAGTTACATTACATCCCCATAGTAGTACCAGTTACATTACATCCCCATAGCAGTACCAGTTACCATACCCCTACATTACATCCCCATAGCAGTACCAGTTACCATACCCCTTCATTACATCCCCATAGCAGTACCAGTTACCATACCCCTTCATTACATCCCCATAGCAGTACCAGTTACCATACCCCTTCATTACATCCCCATAGCAGTACCAGTTACCATACCCCTACATTACATCCCCATAGCAGTACCAGTTACATTACATCCCCATAGCAGTACCAGTTACCATACCCCTTCATTACATCCCCATAGCAGTACCAGTTACATTACATCCCCATAGCAGTACCAGTTACCATACCCCTACATTACATCCCCATAGCAGTACCAGTTACCATACCCCTACATTACATCCCCATAGCAGTACCAGTTACCATACCCCTACATTACATCCCCATAGTAGTACTAGTTACATTACATCACCATAGCAGTTCCAGTTACCATACCCCTTCATTACATCCCCATAGTAGTACCAGTTACATTACATCCCCATAGCAGTACCAGTTACATTACATCCCCATAGCAGTACCAGTTACCATACCCCTACATTACATCCCCATAGCAGTACCAGTTACCATACCCCTTCATTACATCCCCATAGCAGTACCAGTTACCATACCCCTTCATTACATCCCCATAGCAGTACCAGTTACCATACCCCTTCATTACATCCCCATAGCAGTACCAGTTACCATACCCCTACATTACATCCCCATAGCAGTACCAGTTACATTACATCCCCATAGCAGTACCAGTTACCATACCCCTACATTACATCCCCATAGCAGTACCAGTTACATTACATCCCCATAGCAGTACCAGTTACCATACCCCTACATTACATCCCCATAGCAGTACCAGTTACCATACCCCTACATTACATCCCCATAGCAGTACCAGTTACCATACCCCTACATTACATCCCCATAGCAGTACCAGTTACCATACCCCTACATTACATCCCCATAGCAGTACCAGTTACCATACCCCTACATTACATCCCCATAGCAGTACCAGTTACCATACCCCTACATTACATCCCCATAGCAGTACCAGTTACCATACCCCTACATTACATCCCCATAGCAGTACCAGTTACCATACCCCTTCATTACATCCCCATAGCAGTACCAGTTACCATACCCCTACATTACATCCCCATAGCAGTACCAGTTACCATACCCCTTCATTACATCCCCATAGTAGTACCAGTTACCATACCCCTACATTACATCCCCATAGCAGTACCAGTTACATTACATCCCCATAGCAGTACCAGTTACCATACCCCTACATTACATCCCCATAGCAGTACCAGTTACCATACCCCTTCATTACATCCCCATAGCAGTACCAGTTACCATACCCCTACATTACATCCCCATAGCAGTACCAGTTACATTACATCACCATAGCAGTACCAGTTACCATACCCCTTCATTACATCCCCATAGCAGTACCAGTTACCATACCCCTTCATTACATCCCCATAGCAGTACCAGTTACCATACCCCTACATTACATCCCCATAGCAGTACCAGTTACCATACCCCTTCATTACATCCCCATAGCAGTACCAGTTACCATACCCCTACATTACATCCCCATAGCAGTACCAGTTACCATACCCCTACATTACATCCCCATAGCAGTACCAGTTACCATACCCCTTCATTACATCCCCATAGCAGTACCAGTTACCATACCCCTTCATTACATCCCCATAGCAGTACCAGTTACCATACCCCTTCATTACATCCCCATAGTAGTACCAGTTACCATACCCCTACATTACATCCCCATAGCAGTACCAGTTACCATACCCCTTCATTACATCCCCATAGAAGTACCAGTTACCATACCCCTTCATTACATCCCCATAGCAGTACCAGTTACCATACCCCTACATTACATCCCCATAGCAGTACCAGTTACATTACATCACCATAGCAGTACCAGTTACCATACCCCTTCATTACATCCCCATAGCAGTACCAGTTACCATACCCCTTCATTACATCCCCATAGCAGTACCAGTTACCATACCCCTACATTACATCCCCATAGCAGTACCAGTTACCATACCCCTTCATTACATCCCCATAGAAGTACCAGTTACCATACCCCTTCATTACATCCCCATAGCAGTACCAGTTACCATACCCCTACATTACATCCCCATAGCAGTACCAGTTACATTACATCACCATAGCAGTACCAGTTACCATACCCCTTCATTACATCCCCATAGCAGTACCAGTTACCATACCCCTTCATTACATCCCCATAGCAGTACCAGTTACCATACCCCTACATTACATCCCCATAGCAGTACCAGTTACCATACCCCTACATTACATCCCCATAGCAGTACCAGTTACATTACATCCCCATAGCAGTACCAGTTACATTACATCACCATAGCAGTACCAGTTACCATACCCCTACATTACATCCCCATAGCAGTACCAGTTACATTACATCACCATAGCAGTACCAGTTACCATACCCCTTCATTACATCCCCATAGCAGTACCAGTTACCATACCCCTTCATTACATCCCCATAGCAGTACCAGTTACCATACCCCTACATTACATCCCCATAGCAGTACCAGTTACCATACCCCTACATTACATCCCCATAGCAGTACCAGTTACATTACATCCCCATAGCAGTACCAGTTACATTACATCCCCATAGCAGTACCAGTTACCATACCCCTACATTACATCCCCATAGCAGTACCAGTTACATTACATCCCCATAGCAGTACCAGTTACATTACATCACCATAGCAGTACCAGTTACATTACATCCCCATAGCAGTACCAGTTACCATACCCCTACATTACATCCCCATAGCAGTACCAGTTACCATACCCCTACATTACATCCCCATAGCAGTACCAGTTACCATACCCCTTCATTACATCCCCATAGCAGTACCAGTTACCATACCCCTTCATTACATCCCCATAGCAGTACCAGTTACCATACCCCTTCATTACATCCCCATAGCAGTACCAGTTACCATACCCCTTCATTACATCCCCATAGCAGTACCAGTTACCATACCCCTTCATTACATCCCCATAGCAGTACCAGTTACCATACCCCTACATTACATCCCCATAGCAGTACCAGTTACATTACATCCCCATAGCAGTACCAGTTACATTACATCACCCATAGCAGTACCAGTTACATTACATCCCCATAGCAGTACCAGTTACCATACCCCTACATTACATCCCCATAGCAGTACCAGTTACATTACATCACCATAGCAGTACCAGTTACATTACATCCCCATAGCAGTACCAGTTACCATACCCCTACATTACATCCCCATAGCAGTACCAGTTACCATACCCCTTCATTACATCCCCATAGCAGTACCAGTTACCATACCCCTTCATTACATCCCCATAGCAGTACCAGTTACATTACATCACCATAGCAGTACCAGTTACATTACATCCCCATAGCAGTACCAGTTACCATACCCCTACATTACATCCCCATAGCAGTACCAGTTACCATACCCCTTCATTACATCCCCATAGCAGTACCAGTTACCATACCCCTTCATTACATCCCCATAGCAGTACCAGTTACCATACCCCTTCATTACATCCCCATAGCAGTACCAGTTACCATACCCCTACATTACATCCCCATAGCAGTACCAGTTACATTACATCCCCATAGCAGTACCAGTTACCATACCCCTTCATTACATCCCCATAGCAGTACCAGTTACATTACATCCCCATAGCAGTACCAGTTACCATACCCCTACATTACATCCCCATAGCAGTACCAGTTACCATACCCCTACATTACATCCCCATAGCAGTACCAGTTACCATACCCCTACATTACATCCCCATAGTAGTACCAGTTACATTACATCACCATAGCAGTTCCAGTTACCATACCCCTTCATTACATCCCCATAGTAGTACCAGTTACATTACATCCCCATAGCAGTACCAGTTACATTACATCCCCATAGCAGTACCAGTTACCATACCCCTACATTACATCCCCATAGCAGTACCAGTTACCATACCCCTTCATTACATCCCCATAGCAGTACCAGTTACCATACCCCTTCATTACATCCCCATAGCAGTACCAGTTACCATACCCCTTCATTACATCCCCATAGCAGTACCAGTTACCATACCCCTACATTACATCCCCATAGCAGTACCAGTTACATTACATCCCCATAGCAGTACCAGTTACCATACCCCTACATTACATCCCCATAGCAGTACCAGTTACATTACATCCCCATAGCAGTACCAGTTACCATACCCCTACATTACATCCCCATAGCAGTACCAGTTACCATACCCCTACATTACATCCCCATAGCAGTACCAGTTACCATACCCCTACATTACATCCCCATAGCAGTACCAGTTACCATACCCCTACATTACATCCCCATAGCAGTACCAGTTACCATACCCCTACATTACATCCCCATAGCAGTACCAGTTACCATACCCCTTCATTACATCCCCATAGCAGTACCAGTTACCATACCCCTACATTACATCCCCATAGCAGTACCAGTTACCATACCCCTTCATTACATCCCCATAGCAGTACCAGTTACCATACCCCTACATTACATCCCCATAGCAGTACCAGTTACCATACCCCTTCATTACATCCCCATAGCAGTACCAGTTACCATACCCCTACATTACATCCCCATAGCAGTACCAGTTACATTACATCACCATAGCAGTACCAGTTACCATACCCCTTCATTACATCCCCATAGCAGTACCAGTTACCATACCCCTTCATTACATCCCCATAGTAGTACCAGTTACATTACATCCCCATAGCAGTACCAGTTACATTACATCCCCATAGCAGTACCAGTTACCATACCCCTACATTACATCCCCATAGCAGTACCAGTTACCATACCCCTTCATTACATCCCCATAGCAGTACCAGTTACCATACCCCTACATTACATCCCCATAGCAGTACCAGTTACATTACATCACCATAGCAGTACCAGTTACCATACCCCTTCATTACATCCCCATAGCAGTACCAGTTACATTACATCCCCATAGCAGTACCAGTTACATTACATCACCATAGCAGTACCAGTTACCATACCCCTACATTACATCCCCATAGCAGTACCAGTTACCATACCCCTACATTACATCCCCATAGCAGTACCAGTTACCATACCCCTTCATTACATCCCCATAGCAGTACCAGTTACCATACCCCTTCATTACATCCCCATAGCAGTACCAGTTACCATACCCCTTCATTACATCCCCATAGCAGTACCAGTTACCATACCCCTTCATTACATCCCCATAGCAGTACCAGTTACATTACATCCCCATAGCAGTACCAGTTACATTACATCACCATAGCAGTACCAGTTACCATACCCCTACATTACATCCCCATAGCAGTACCAGTTACATTACATCCCCATAGCAGTACCAGTTACCATACCCCTACATTACATCCCCATAGCAGTACCAGTTACCATACCCCTTCATTACATCCCCATAGCAGTACCAGTTACCATACCCCTTCATTACATCCCCATAGCAGTACCAGTTACCATACCCCTTCATTACATCCCCATAGCAGTACCAGTTACCATACCCCTTCATTACATCCCCATAGCAGTACCAGTTACCATACCCCTTCATTACATCCCCATAGCAGTACCAGTTACCATACCCCTACATTACATCCCCATAGCAGTACCAGTTACCATACCCCTACATTACATCCCCATAGCAGTACCAGTTACCATACCCCTACATTACATCCCCATAGCAGTACCAGTTACCATACCCCTTCATTACATCCCCATAGCAGTACCAGTTACCATACCCCTTCATTACATCCCCATAGCAGTACCAGTTACCATACCCCTTCATTACATCCCCATAGCAGTACCAGTTACCATACCCCTTCATTACATCCCCATAGCAGTACCAGTTACATTACATCCCCATAGCAGTACCAGTTACATTACATCCCCATAGCAGTACCAGTTACCATACCCCTACATTACATCCCCATAGCAGTACCAGTTACATTACATCACCATAGCAGTACCAGTTACATTACATCCCCATAGCAGTACCAGTTACCATACCCCTACATTACATCCCCATAGCAGTACCAGTTACCATACCCCTTCATTACATCCCCATAGCAGTACCAGTTACCATACCCTACATTACATCCCCATAGCAGTACCAGTTACATTACATCCCCATAGCAGTACCAGTTACCATACCCGCTACATTACATCCCCATAGCAGTACCAGTTACCATACCCCTTCATTACATCCCCATAGCAGTACCAGTTACCATACCCCTTCATTACATCCCCATAGCAGGACCAGTTACCATACCCCTACATTACATCCCCATAGCAGTACCAGTTACCATACCCCTACATTACATCCCCATAGCAGTACCAGTTACATTACATCCCCATAGCAGTACCAGTTACCATACCCCTTCATTACATCCCCATAGCAGTACCAGTTACATTACATCCCCATAGCAGTACCAGTTACCATACCCCTACATTACATCCCCATAGCAGTACCAGTTACCATACCCCTACATTACATCCCCATAGCAGTACCAGTTACCATACCCCTACATTACATCCCCATAGTAGTACCAGTTACATTACATCACCATAGCAGTTCCAGTTACCATACCCCTTCATTACATCCCCATAGTAGTACCAGTTACATTACATCCCCATAGCAGTACCAGTTACATTACATCCCCATAGCAGTACCAGTTACCATACCCCTACATTACATCCCCATAGCAGTACCAGTTACCATACCCCTTCATTACATCCCCATAGCAGTACCAGTTACCATACCCCTTCATTACATCCCCATAGCAGTACCAGTTACCATACCCCTTCATTACATCCCCATAGCAGTACCAGTTACCATACCCCTACATTACATCCCCATAGCAGTACCAGTTACATTACATCCCCATAGCAGTACCAGTTACCATACCCCTTCATTACATCCCCATAGCAGTACCAGTTACATTACATCCCCATAGCAGTACCAGTTACCATACCCCTACATTACATCCCCATAGCAGTACCAGTTACCATACCCCTACATTACATCCCCATAGCAGTACCAGTTACCATACCCCTACATTACATCCCCATAGTAGTACCAGTTACATTACATCACCATAGCAGTTCCAGTTACCATACCCCTTCATTACATCCCCATAGTAGTACCAGTTACATTACATCCCCATAGCAGTACCAGTTACATTACATCCCCATAACAGTACCAGTTACATTACATCCCCATAGCAGTACCAGTTACCATACCCCTTCATTACATCCCCATAGCAGTACCAGTTACCATACCCCTACATTACATCCCCATAGCAGTACCAGTTACATTACATCCCCATAGCAGTACCAGTTACCATACCCCTACATTACATCCCCATAGCAGTACCAGTTACATTACATGCCCATAGCAGTACCAGTTACCATACCCCTACATTACATCCCCATAGCAGTACCAGTTACCATACCCCTACATTACATCCCCATAGCAGTACCAGTTACCATACCCCTACATTACATCCCCATAGCAGTACCAGTTACCATACCCCTACATTACATCCCCATAGCAGTACCAGTTACCATACCCCTACATTACATCCCCATAGTAGTACCAGTTACCATACCCCTACATTACATCCCCATAGCACTACCAGTTACCATACCCCTACATTACATCCCCATAGCAGTACCAGTTACCATACCCCTTCATTACATCCCCATAGCAGTACCAGTTACCATACCCCTACATTACATCCCCATAGCAGTACCAGTTACCATACCCCTTCATTACATCCCCATAGCAGTACCAGTTACCATACCCCTACATTACATCCCCATAGCAGTACCAGTTACATTACATCACCATAGCAGTACCAGTTACCATACCCCTTCATTACATCCCCATAGCAGTACCAGTTACCATACCCCTTCATTACATCCCCATAGTAGTACCAGTTACATTACATCCCCATAGCAGTACCAGTTACATTACATCCCCATAGCAGTACCAGTTACCATACCCCTACATTACATCCCCATAGCAGTACCAGTTACCATACCCCTTCATTACATCCCCATAGCAGTACCAGTTACCATACCCCTACATTACATCCCCATAGCAGTACCAGTTACATTACATCACCATAGCAGTACCAGTTACCATACCCCTTCATTACATCCCCATAGCAGTACCAGTTACCATACCCCTTCATTACATCCCCATAGCAGTACCAGTTACCATACCCCTACATTACATCCCCATAGCAGTACCAGTTACATTACATCCCCATAGCAGTACCAGTTACCATACCCCTACATTACATCCCCATAGCAGTACCAGTTACCATACCCCTACATTACATCCCCATAGCAGTACCAGTTACCATACCCCTACATTACATCCCCATAGCAGTACCAGTTACCATACCCCTTCATTACATCCCCATAGCAGTACCAGTTACCATACCCCTTCATTACATCCCCATAGCAGTACCAGTTACATTACATCCCCATAGCAGTACCAGTTACCATACCCCTTCATTACATCCCCATAGCAGTACCAGTTACATTACATCCCCATAGCAGTACCAGTTACCATACCCCTACATTACATCCCCATAGCAGTACCAGTTACATTACATCCCCATAGCAGTACCAGTTACCATACCCCTTCATTACATCCCCATAGCAGTACCAGTTACATTACATCCCCATAGCAGTACCAGTTACCATACCCCTACATTACATCCCCATAGCAGTACCAGTTACATTACATCCCCATAGCAGTACCAGTTACCATACCCCTACATTACATCCCCATAGCAGTACCAGTTACATTACATCCCCATAGCAGTACCAGTTACCATACCCCTACTTTACATCCCCATAGCAGTACCAGTTACCATACCCCTACATTACATCCCCATAGCTGTACCAGTTACCATACCCCTTCATTACATCCCCATAGCAGTACCAGTTACCATACCCCTACATTACATCCCCATAGCAGTACCAGTTACCATACCCCTACATTACATCCCCATAGCAGTACCAGTTACCATACCCCTTCATTACATCCCCATAGCAGTACCAGTTACCATACCCCTTCATTACATCCCCATAGCAGTACCAGTTACCATACCCCTTCATTACATCCCCATAGCAGTACCAGTTACCATACCCCTTCATTACATCCCCATAGCAGTACCAGTTACCATACCCCTACATTACATCCCCATAGCAGTACCAGTTACCATACCCCTACATTACATCCCCATAGCAGTACCAGTTACCATACCCCTTCATTACATCCCCATAGCAGTACCAGTTACCATACCCCTTCATTACATCCCCATAGCAGTACCAGTTACCATACCCCTTCATTACATCCCCATAGCAGTACCAGTTACCATACCCCTACATTACATCCCCATAGCAGTACCAGTTACCATACCCCTACATTACATCCCCATAGCAGTACCAGTTACCATACCCCTACATTACATCCCCATAGTAGTACCAGTTACATTACATCACCATAGCAGTTCCAGTTACCATACCCCTTCATTACATCCCCATAGCAGTACCAGTTACATTACATCCCCATAGCAGTACCAGTTACATTACATCCCCATAGCAGTACCAGTTACCATACCCCTACATTACATCCCCATAGCAGTACCAGTTACCATACCCCTTCATTACATCCCCATAGCAGTACCAGTTACCATACCCCTTCATTACATCCCCATAGCAGTACCAGTTACCATACCCCTTCATTACATCCCCATAGCAGTACCAGTTACCATACCCCTACATTACATCCCCATAGCAGTACCAGTTACATTACATCCCCATAGCAGTACCAGTTACCATACCCCTACATTACATCCCCATAGCAGTACCAGTTACATTACATCCCCATAGCAGTACCAGTTACCATACCCCTACATTACATCCCCATAGCAGTACCAGTTACCATACCCCTACATTACATCCCCATAGCAGTACCAGTTACCATACCCCTACATTACATCCCCATAGCAGTACCAGTTACCATACCCCTACATTACATCCCCATAGCAGTACCAGTTACCATACCCCTACATTACATCCCCATAGTAGTACCAGTTACCATACCCCTACATTACATCCCCATAGCAGTACCAGTTACCATACCCCTACATTACATCCCCATAGCAGTACCAGTTACCATACCCCTTCATTACATCCCCATAGCAGTACCAGTTACCATACCCCTACATTACATCCCCATAGCAGTACCAGTTACCATACCCCTTCATTACATCCCCATAGCAGTACCAGTTACCATACCCCTACATTACATCCCCATAGCAGTACCAGTTACATTACATCACCATAGCAGTACCAGTTACCATACCCCTTCATTACATCCCCATAGCAGTACCAGTTACCATACCCCTTCATTACATCCCCATAGTAGTACCAGTTACATTACATCCCCATAGCAGTACCAGTTACATTACATCCCCATAGCAGTACCAGTTACCATACCCCTACATTACATCCCCATAGCAGTACCAGTTACCATACCCCTTCATTACATCCCCATAGCAGTACCAGTTACCATACCCCTACATTACATCCCCATAGCAGTACCAGTTACATTACATCACCATAGCAGTACCAGTTACCATACCCCTTCATTACATCCCCATAGCAGTACCAGTTACCATACCCCTTCATTACATCCCCATAGCAGTACCAGTTACCATACCCCTACATTACATCCCCATAGCAGTACCAGTTACCATACCCCTTCATTACATCCCCATAGCAGTACCAGTTACCATACCCCTACATTACATCCCCATAGCAGTACCAGTTACCATACCCCTACATTACATCCCCATAGCAGTACCAGTTACCATACCCCTTCATTACATCCCCATAGCAGTACCAGTTACCATACCCCTTCATTACATCCCCATAGTAGTACCAGTTACCATACCCCTACATTACATCCCCATAGCAGTACCAGTTACCATACCCCTTCATTACATCCCCATAGCAGTACCAGTTACCATACCCCTTCATTACATCCCCATAGCAGTACCAGTTACCATACCCCTACATTACATCCCCATAGCAGTACCAGTTACATTACATCACCATAGCAGTACCAGTTACCATACCCCTTCATTACATCCCCATAGCAGTACCAGTTACCATACCCCTTCATTACATCCCCATAGCAGTACCAGTTACCATACCCCTACATTACATCCCCATAGCAGTACCAGTTACCATACCCCTACATTACATCCCCATAGCAGTACCAGTTACATTACATCCCCATAGCAGTACCAGTTACATTACATCACCATAGCAGTACCAGTTACCATACCCCTACATTACATCCCCATAGCAGTACCAGTTACATTACATCACCATAGCAGTACCAGTTACCATACCCCTTCATTACATCCCCATAGCAGTACCAGTTACCATACCCCTTCATTACATCCCCATAGCAGTACCAGTTACCATACCCCTACATTACATCCCCATAGCAGTACCAGTTACCATACCCCTACATTACATCCCCATAGCAGTACCAGTTACATTACATCCCCATAGCAGTACCAGTTACATTACATCCCCATAGCAGTACCAGTTACCATACCCCTACATTACATCCCCATAGCAGTACCAGTTACATTACATCCCCATAGCAGTACCAGTTACATTACATCACCATAGCAGTACCAGTTACATTACATCCCCATAGCAGTACCAGTTACCATACCCCTACATTACATCCCCATAGCAGTACCAGTTACCATACCCCTTCATTACATCCCCATAGCAGTACCAGTTACCATACCCCTTCATTACATCCCCATAGCAGTACCAGTTACCATACCCCTTCATTACATCCCCATAGCAGTACCAGTTACCATACCCCTTCATTACATCCCCATAGCAGTACCAGTTACCATACCCCTTCATTACATCCCCATAGCAGTACCAGTTACATTACATCCCCATAGCAGTACCAGTTACATTACATCACCATAGCAGTACCAGTTACCATACCCCTACATTACATCCCCATAGCAGTACCAGTTACATTACATCACCATAGCAGTACCAGTTACATTACATCCCCATAGCAGTACCAGTTACCATACCCCTACATTACATCCCCATAGCAGTACCAGTTACCATACCCCTTCATTACATCCCCATAGCAGTACCAGTTACCATACCCCTTCATTACATCCCCATAGCAGTACCAGTTACCATACCCCTACATTACATCCCCATAGCAGTACCAGTTACATTACATCCCCATAGCAGTACCAGTTACCATACCCCTTCATTACATCCCCATAGCAGTACCAGTTACATTACATCCCCATAGCAGTACCAGTTACCATACCCCTACATTACATCCCCATAGCAGTACCAGTTACCATACCCCTACATTACATCCCCATAGCAGTACCAGTTACCATACCCCTACATTACATCCCCATAGTAGTACCAGTTACATTACATCACCATAGCAGTTCCAGTTACCATACCCCTTCATTACATCCCCATAGTAGTACCAGTTACATTACATCCCCATAGCAGTACCAGTTACATTACATCCCCATAGCAGTACCAGTTACCATACCCCTACATTACATCCCCATAGCAGTACCAGTTACCATACCCCTTCATTACATCCCCATAGCAGTACCAGTTACCATACCCCTTCATTACATCCCCATAGCAGTACCAGTTACCATACCCCTTCATTACATCCCCATAGCAGTACCAGTTACCATACCCCTACATTACATCCCCATAGCAGTACCAGTTACATTACATCCCCATAGCAGTACCAGTTACCATACCCCTACATTACATCCCCATAGCAGTACCAGTTACATTACATCCCCATAGCAGTACCAGTTACCATATCCCTACATTACATCCCCATAGCAGTACCAGTTACCATACCCCTACATTACATCCCCATAGCAGTACCAGTTACCATACCCCTACATTACATCCCCATAGCAGTACCAGTTACCATACCCCTACATTACATCCCCATAGCAGTACCAGTTACCATACCCCTACATTACATCCCCATAGTAGTACCAGTTACCATACCCCTACATTACATCCCCATAGCAGTACCAGTTACCATACCCCTACATTACATCCCCATAGCAGTACCAGTTACCATACCCCTTCATTACATCCCCATAGCAGTACCAGTTACCATACCCCTACATTACATCCCCATAGCAGTACCAGTTACCATACCCCTTCATTACATCCCCATAGCAGTACCAGTTACCATACCCCTACATTACATCCCCATAGCAGTACCAGTTACATTACATCACCATAGCAGTACCAGTTACCATACCCCTTCATTACATCCCCATAGCAGTACCAGTTACCATACCCCTTCATTACATCCCCATAGTAGTACCAGTTACATTACATCCCCATAGCAGTACCAGTTACATTACATCCCCATAGCAGTACCAGTTACCATACCCCTACATTACATCCCCATAGCAGTACCAGTTACCATACCCCTTCATTACATCCCCATAGCAGTACCAGTTACCATACCCCTACATTACATCCCCATAGCAGTACCAGTTACATTACATCACCATAGCAGTACCAGTTACCATACCCCTTCATTACATCCCCATAGCAGTACCAGTTACCATACCCCTTCATTACATCCCCATAGCAGTACCAGTTACCATACCCCTACATTACATCCCCATAGCAGTACCAGTTACCATACCCCTACATTACATCCCCATAGCAGTACCAGTTACCATACCCCTTCATTACATCCCCATAGCAGTACCAGTTACCATACCCCTTCATTACATCCCCATAGTAGTACCAGTTACCATACCCCTACATTACATCCCCATAGCAGTACCAGTTACCATACCCCTTCATTACATCCCCATAGCAGTACCAGTTACCATACCCCTTCATTACATCCCCATAGCAGTACCAGTTACCATACCCCTACATTACATCCCCATAGCAGTACCAGTTACATTACATCACCATAGCAGTACCAGTTACCATACCCCTTCATTACATCCCCATAGCAGTACCAGTTACCATACCCCTTCATTACATCCCCATAGCAGTACCAGTTACCATACCCCTACATTACATCCCCATAGCAGTACCAGTTACCATACCCCTACATTACATCCCCATAGCAGTACCAGTTACATTACATCCCCATAGCAGTACCAGTTACATTACATCACCATAGCAGTACCAGTTACCATACCCCTACATTACATCCCCATAGCAGTACCAGTTACATTACATCACCATAGCAGTACCAGTTACCATACCCCTTCATTACATCCCCATAGCAGTACCAGTTACCATACCCCTACATTACATCCCCATAGCAGTACCAGTTACCATACCCCTACATTACATCCCCATAGCAGTAACAGTTACATTACATCCCCATAGCAGTACCAGTTACATTACATCCCCATAGCAGTACCAGTTACATTACATCCCCATAGCAGTACCAGTTACCATACCCCTACATTACATCCCCATAGCAGTACCAGTTACATTACATCACCATAGCAGTACCAGTTACCATACCCCTTCATTACATCCCCATAGCAGTACCAGTTACCATACCCCTTCATTACATCCCCATAGCAGTACCAGTTACCATACCCCTACATTACATCCCCATAGCAGTACCAGTTACCATACCCCTACATTACATCCCCATAGCAGTACCAGTTACATTACATCACCATAGCAGTACCAGTTACCATACCCCTACATTACATCCCCATAGTAGTACCAGTTACATTACATCCCCATAGCAGTACCAGTTACATTACATCACCATAGCAGTACCAGTTACCATACCCCTTCATTACATCCCCATAGTAGTACCAGTTACATTACATCCCCATAGTAGTACCAGTTACATTACATCCCCATAGCAGTACCAGTTACCATACCCCTACATTACATCCCCATAGCAGTACCAGTTACCATACCCCTACATTACATCACCATAGCAGTACCAGTTACCATACCCCTACATTACATCCCCATAGCAGTACCAGTTACCATACCCCTACATTACATCCCCATAGCAGTACCAGTTACATTACATCACCATAGCAGTACCAGTTACCATACCCCTTCATTACATCCCCATAGCAGTACCAGTTACCATACCCCTACATTACATCCCCATAGCAGTACCAGTTACATTACATCCCCATAGCAGTACCAGTTACCATACCCCTACATTACATCCCCATAGCAGTACCAGTTACATTACATCCCCATAGCAGTACCAGTTACATTACATCCCCATAGTAGTACCAGTTACCATACCCCTACATTACATCCCCATAGCAGTACCAGTTACATTACATCCCCATAGCAGTACCAGTTACCATACCCCTACATTACATCCCCATAGTAGTACCAGTTACCATACCCCTTCATTACATCCCCATAGCAGTACCAGTTACCATACCCCTTCATTACATCCCCATAGCAGTACCAGTTACCATACCCCTTCATTACATCCCCATAGCAGTACCAGTTACATTACATCACCATAGCAGTACCAGTTACATTACATCCCCATAGCAGTACCAGTTACCATACCCCTACATTACATCCCCATAGCAGTACCAGTTACATTACATCCCCATAGTAGTACCAGTTACATTACATCCCCATAGCAGTACCAGTTACCATACCCCTACATTACATCCCCATAGCAGTACCAGTTACCATACCCCTTCATTACATCCCCATAGCAGTACCAGTTACCATACCCCTTCATTACATCCCCATAGCAGTACCAGTTACCATACCCCTTCATTACATCCCCATAGCAGTACCAGTTACATTACATCCCCATAGCAGTACCAGTTACATTACATCACCATAGCAGTACCAGTTACCATACCCCTACATTACATCCCCATAGCAGTACCAGTTACATTACATCACCATAGCAGTACCAGTTACCATACCCCTTCATTACATCCCCATAGTAGTACCAGTTACATTACATCCCCATAGTAGTACCAGTTACATTACATCCCCATAGCAGTACCAGTTACCATACCCCTACATTACATCCCCATAGCAGTACCAGTTACCATACCCCTTCATTACATCCCCATAGCAGTACCAGTTACCATACCCCTTCATTACATCCCCATAGCAGTACCAGTTACCATACCCCTTCATTACATCCCCATAGCAGTACCAGTTACCATACCCCTACATTACATCCCCATAGCAGTACCAGTTACATTACATCCCCATAGCAGTACCAGTTACCATACCCCTACATTACATCCCCATAGCAGTACCAGTTACATTACATCCCCATAGTAGTACCAGTTACATTACATCCCCATAGCAGTACCAGTTACCATACCCCTACATTACATCCCCATAGCAGTACCAGTTACCATACCCCTTCATTACATCCCCATAGCAGTACCAGTTACCATACCCCTTCATTACATCCCCATAGCAGTACCAGTTACCATACCCCTTCATTACATCCCCATAGCAGTACCAGTTACATTACATCCCCATAGCAGTACCAGTTACATTACATCACCATAGCAGTACCAGTTACCATACCCCTACATTACATCCCCATAGCAGTACCAGTTACATTACATCACCATAGCAGTACCAGTTACCATACCCCTTCATTACATCCCCATAGTAGTACCAGTTACATTACATCCCCATAGTAGTACCAGTTACATTACATCCCCATAGCAGTACCAGTTACCATACCCCTACATTACATCCCCATAGCAGTACCAGTTACCATACCCCTTCATTACATCCCCATAGCAGTACCAGTTACCATACCCCTTCATTACATCCCCATAGCAGTACCAGTTACCATACCCCTTCATTACATCCCCATAGCAGTACCAGTTACCATACCCCTACATTACATCCCCATAGCAGTACCAGTTACATTACATCCCCATAGCAGTACCAGTTACCATACCCCTTCATTACATCCCCATAGCAGTACCAGTTACATTACATCCCCATAGCAGTACCAGTTACCATACCCCTACATTACATCCCCATAGCAGTACCAGTTACCATACCCCTACATTACATCCCCATAGCAGTACCAGTTACCATACCCCTACATTACATCCCCATAGTAGTACCAGTTACATTACATCACCATAGCAGTTCCAGTTACCATACCCCTTCATTACATCCCCATAGTAGTACCAGTTACATTACATCCCCATAGCAGTACCAGTTACATTACATCCCCATAGCAGTACCAGTTACCATACCCCTACATTACATCCCCATAGCAGTACCAGTTACCATACCCCTTCATTACATCCCCATAGCAGTACCAGTTACCATACCCCTTCATTACATCCCCATAGCAGTACCAGTTACCATACCCCTTCATTACATCCCCATAGCAGTACCAGTTACCATACCCCTACATTACATCCCCATAGCAGTACCAGTTACATTACATCCCCATAGCAGTACCAGTTACCATACCCCTACATTACATCCCCATAGCAGTACCAGTTACCATACCCCTACATTACATCCCCATAGCAGTACCAGTTACATTACATCCCCATAGCAGTACCAGTTACCATATCCCTACATTACATCCCCATAGCAGTACCAGTTACCATACCCCTACATTACATCCCCATAGCAGTACCAGTTACCATACCCCTACATTACATCCCCATAGCAGTACCAGTTACCATACCCCTACATTACATCCCCATAGCAGTACCAGTTACCATACCCCTACATTACATCCCCATAGTAGTACCAGTTACCATACCCCTACATTACATCCCCATAGCAGTACCAGTTACCATACCCCTACATTACATCCCCATAGCAGTACCAGTTACCATACCCCTTCATTACATCCCCATAGCAGTACCAGTTACCATACCCCTACATTACATCCCCATAGCAGTACCAGTTACCATACCCCTTCATTACATCCCCATAGCAGTACCAGTTACCATACCCCTACATTACATCCCCATAGCAGTACCAGTTACATTACATCACCATAGCAGTACCAGTTACCATACCCCTTCATTACATCCCCATAGCAGTACCAGTTACCATACCCCTTCATTACATCCCCATAGTAGTACCAGTTACATTACATCCCCATAGCAGTACCAGTTACATTACATCCCCATAGCAGTACCAGTTACCATACCCCTACATTACATCCCCATAGCAGTACCAGTTACCATACCCCTTCATTACATCCCCATAGCAGTACCAGTTACCATACCCCTACATTACATCCCCATAGCAGTACCAGTTACATTACATCACCATAGCAGTACCAGTTACCATACCCCTTCATTACATCCCCATAGCAGTACCAGTTACCATACCCCTTCATTACATCCCCATAGCAGTACCAGTTACCATACCCCTACATTACATCCCCATAGCAGTACCAGTTACCATACCCCTTCATTACATCCCCATAGCAGTACCAGTTACCATACCCCTACATTACATCCCCATAGCAGTACCAGTTACCATACCCCTACATTACATCCCCATAGCAGTACCAGTTACCATACCCCTTCATTACATCCCCATAGCAGTACCAGTTACCATACCCCTTCATTACATCCCCATAGTAGTACCAGTTACCATACCCCTACATTACATCCCCATAGCAGTACCAGTTACCATACCCCTTCATTACATCCCCATAGCAGTACCAGTTACCATACCCCTTCATTACATCCCCATAGCAGTACCAGTTACCATACCCCTACATTACATCCCCATAGCAGTACCAGTTACATTACATCACCATAGCAGTACCAGTTACCATACCCCTTCATTACATCCCCATAGCAGTACCAGTTACCATACCCCTTCATTACATCCCCATAGCAGTACCAGTTACCATACCCCTACATTACATCCCCATAGCAGTACCAGTTACCATACCCCTACATTACATCCCCATAGCAGTACCAGTTACATTACATCCCCATAGCAGTACCAGTTACATTACATCACCATAGCAGTACCAGTTACCATACCCCTACATTACATCCCCATAGCAGTACCAGTTACATTACATCACCATAGCAGTACCAGTTACCATACCCCTTCATTACATCCCCATAGCAGTACCAGTTACCATACCCCTACATTACATCCCCATAGCAGTACCAGTTACCATACCCCTACATTACATCCCCATAGCAGTAACAGTTACATTACATCCCCATAGCAGTACCAGTTACATTACATCCCCATAGCAGTACCAGTTACATTACATCCCCATAGCAGTACCAGTTACCATACCCCTACATTACATCCCCATAGCAGTACCAGTTACATTACATCACCATAGCAGTACCAGTTACCATACCCCTTCATTACATCCCCATAGCAGTACCAGTTACCATACCCCTTCATTACATCCCCATAGCAGTACCAGTTACCATACCCCTACATTACATCCCCATAGCAGTACCAGTTACCATACCCCTACATTACATCCCCATAGCAGTACCAGTTACATTACATCACCATAGCAGTACCAGTTACCATACCCCTACATTACATCCCCATAGTAGTACCAGTTACATTACATCCCCATAGCAGTACCAGTTACATTACATCACCATAGCAGTACCAGTTACCATACCCCTTCATTACATCCCCATAGTAGTACCAGTTACATTACATCCCCATAGTAGTACCAGTTACATTACATCCCCATAGCAGTACCAGTTACCATACCCCTACATTACATCCCCATAGCAGTACCAGTTACCATACCCCTACATTACATCACCATAGCAGTACCAGTTACCATACCCCTACATTACATCCCCATAGCAGTACCAGTTACCATACCCCTACATTACATCCCCATAGCAGTACCAGTTACATTACATCACCATAGCAGTACCAGTTACCATACCCCTTCATTACATCCCCATAGCAGTACCAGTTACCATACCCCTACATTACATCCCCATAGCAGTACCAGTTACATTACATCCCCATAGCAGTACCAGTTACCATACCCCTACATTACATCCCCATAGCAGTACCAGTTACATTACATCCCCATAGCAGTACCAGTTACATTACATCCCCATAGTAGTACCAGTTACCATACCCCTACATTACATCCCCATAGCAGTACCAGTTACATTACATCCCCATAGCAGTACCAGTTACCATACCCCTACATTACATCCCCATAGTAGTACCAGTTACCATACCCCTTCATTACATCCCCATAGCAGTACCAGTTACCATACCCCTTCATTACATCCCCATAGCAGTACCAGTTACCATACCCCTTCATTACATCCCCATAGCAGTACCAGTTACATTACATCACCATAGCAGTACCAGTTACATTACATCCCCATAGCAGTACCAGTTACCATACCCCTACATTACATCCCCATAGCAGTACCAGTTACATTACATCCCCATAGTAGTACCAGTTACATTACATCCCCATAGCAGTACCAGTTACCATACCCCTACATTACATCCCCATAGCAGTACCAGTTACCATACCCCTTCATTACATCCCCATAGCAGTACCAGTTACCATACCCCTTCATTACATCCCCATAGCAGTACCAGTTACCATACCCCTTCATTACATCCCCATAGCAGTACCAGTTACATTACATCCCCATAGCAGTACCAGTTACATTACATCACCATAGCAGTACCAGTTACCATACCCCTACATTACATCCCCATAGCAGTACCAGTTACATTACATCACCATAGCAGTACCAGTTACCATACCCCTTCATTACATCCCCATAGTAGTACCAGTTACATTACATCCCCATAGTAGTACCAGTTACATTACATCCCCATAGCAGTACCAGTTACCATACCCCTACATTACATCCCCATAGCAGTACCAGTTACCATACCCCTTCATTACATCCCCATAGCAGTACCAGTTACCATACCCCTTCATTACATCCCCATAGCAGTACCAGTTACCATACCCCTTCATTACATCCCCATAGCAGTACCAGTTACCATACCCCTACATTACATCCCCATAGCAGTACCAGTTACATTACATCCCCATAGCAGTACCAGTTACCATACCCCTACATTACATCCCCATAGCAGTACCAGTTACATTACATCCCCATAGTAGTACCAGTTACATTACATCCCCATAGCAGTACCAGTTACCATACCCCTACATTACATCCCCATAGCAGTACCAGTTACCATACCCCTTCATTACATCCCCATAGCAGTACCAGTTACCATACCCCTTCATTACATCCCCATAGCAGTACCAGTTACCATACCCCTTCATTACATCCCCATAGCAGTACCAGTTACATTACATCCCCATAGCAGTACCAGTTACATTACATCACCATAGCAGTACCAGTTACCATACCCCTACATTACATCCCCATAGCAGTACCAGTTACATTACATCACCATAGCAGTACCAGTTACCATACCCCTTCATTACATCCCCATAGTAGTACCAGTTACATTACATCCCCATAGTAGTACCAGTTACATTACATCCCCATAGCAGTACCAGTTACCATACCCCTACATTACATCCCCATAGCAGTACCAGTTACCATACCCCTTCATTACATCCCCATAGCAGTACCAGTTACCATACCCCTTCATTACATCCCCATAGCAGTACCAGTTACCATACCCCTTCATTACATCCCCATAGCAGTACCAGTTACCATACCCCTACATTACATCCCCATAGCAGTACCAGTTACATTACATCCCCATAGCAGTACCAGTTACCATACCCCTTCATTACATCCCCATAGCAGTACCAGTTACATTACATCCCCATAGCAGTACCAGTTACCATACCCCTACATTACATCCCCATAGCAGTACCAGTTACCATACCCCTACATTACATCCCCATAGCAGTACCAGTTACCATACCCCTACATTACATCCCCATAGTAGTACCAGTTACATTACATCACCATAGCAGTTCCAGTTACCATACCCCTTCATTACATCCCCATAGTAGTACCAGTTACATTACATCCCCATAGCAGTACCAGTTACATTACATCCCCATAGCAGTACCAGTTACCATACCCCTACATTACATCCCCATAGCAGTACCAGTTACCATACCCCTTCATTACATCCCCATAGCAGTACCAGTTACCATACCCCTTCATTACATCCCCATAGCAGTACCAGTTACCATACCCCTTCATTACATCCCCATAGCAGTACCAGTTACCATACCCCTACATTACATCCCCATAGCAGTACCAGTTACATTACATCCCCATAGCAGTACCAGTTACCATACCCCTACATTACATCCCCATAGCAGTACCAGTTACATTACATCCCCATAGCAGTACCAGTTACCATACCCCTACATTACATCCCCATAGCAGTACCAGTTACCATACCCCTACATTACATCCCCATAGCAGTACCAGTTACCATACCCCTACATTACATCCCCATAGCAGTACCAGTTACCATACCCCTACATTACATCCCCATAGCAGTACCAGTTACCATACCCCTACATTACATCCCCATAGTAGTACCAGTTACCATACCCCTACATTACATCCCCATAGCAGTACCAGTTACCATACCCCTACATTACATCCCCATAGCAGTACCAGTTACCATACCCCTTCATTACATCCCCATAGCAGTACCAGTTACCATACCCCTACATTACATCCCCATAGCAGTACCAGTTACCATACCCCTTCATTACATCCCCATAGCAGTACCAGTTACCATACCCATACATTACATCCCCATAGCAGTACCAGTTACATTACATCACCATAGCAGTACCAGTTACCATACCCCTTCATTACATCCCCATAGCAGTACCAGTTACCATACCCCTTCATTACATCCCCATAGTAGTACCAGTTACATTACATCCCCATAGCAGTACCAGTTACCATACCCCTACATTACATCCCCATAGCAGTACCAGTTACCATACCCCTTCATTACATCCCCATAGCAGTACCAGTTACCATACCCATACATTACATCCCCATAGCAGTACCAGTTACATTACATCACCATAGCAGTACCAGTTACCATACCCCTACATTACATCCCCATAGCAGTACCAGTTACCATACCCCTACATTACATCCCCATAGCAGTACCAGTTACCATACCCCTACATTACATCCCCATAGCAGTACCAGTTACCATACCCCTACATTACATCCCCATAGTAGTACCAGTTACATTACATCACCATAGCAGTTCCAGTTACCATACCCCTTCATTACATCCCCATAGTAGTACCAGTTACATTACATCCCCATAGCAGTACCAGTTACATTACATCCCCATAGCAGTACCAGTTACCATACCCCTACATTACATCCCCATAGCAGTACCAGTTACCATACCCCTTCATTACATCCCCATAGCAGTACCAGTTACCATACCCCTTCATTACATCCCCATAGCAGTACCAGTTACCATACCCCTTCATTACATCCCCATAGCAGTACCAGTTACCATACCCCTACATTACATCCCCATAGCAGTACCAGTTACATTACATCCCCATAGCAGTACCAGTTACCATACCCCTACATTACATCCCCATAGCAGTACCAGTTACATTACATCCCCATAGCAGTACCAGTTACCATACCCCTACATTACATCCCCATAGCAGTACCAGTTACCATACCCCTACATTACATCCCCATAGCAGTACCAGTTACCATACCCCTACATTACATCCCCATAGCAGTACCAGTTACCATACCCCTACATTACATCCCCATAGCAGTACCAGTTACCATACCCCTACATTACATCCCCATAGTAGTACCAGTTACCATACCCCTACATTACATCCCCATAGCAGTACCAGTTACCATACCCCTTCATTACATCCCCATAGCAGTACCAGTTACCATACCCCTACATTACATCCCCATAGCAGTACCAGTTACCATACCCCTTCATTACATCCCCATAGCAGTACCAGTTACCATACCCATACATTACATCCCCATAGCAGTACCAGTTACATTACATCACCATAGCAGTACCAGTTACCATACCCCTTCATTACATCCCCATAGCAGTACCAGTTACCATACCCCTTCATTACATCCCCATAGTAGTACCAGTTACATTACATCCCCATAGCAGTACCAGTTACATTACATCCCCATAGCAGTACCAGTTACATTACATCCCCATAGCAGTACCAGTTACCATACCCCTACATTACATCCCCATAGCAGTACCAGTTACCATACCCCTACATTACATCCCCATAGCAGTACCAGTTACCATACCCCTACATTACATCCCCATAGCAGTACCAGTTACCATACCCCTACATTACATCCCCATAGCAGTACCAGTTACCATACCCCTACATTACATCCCCATAGTAGTACCAGTTACCATACCCCTACATTACATCCCCATAGCAGTACCAGTTACCATACCCCTACATTACATCCCCATAGCAGTACCAGTTACCATACCCCTTCATTACATCCCCATAGCAGTACCAGTTACCATACCCCTACATTACATCCCCATAGCAGTACCAGTTACCATACCCCTTCATTACATCCCCATAGCAGTACCAGTTACCATACCCCTACATTACATCCCCATAGCAGTACCAGTTACATTACATCACCATAGCAGTACCAGTTACCATACCCCTTCATTACATCCCCATAGCAGTACCAGTTACCATACCCCTTCATTACATCCCCATAGTAGTACCAGTTACATTACATCCCCATAGCAGTACCAGTTACATTACATCCCCATAGCAGTACCAGTTACCATACCCCTACATTACATCCCCATAGCAGTACCAGTTACCATACCCCTTCATTACATCCCCATAGCAGTACCAGTTACCATACCCCTTCATTACATCCCCATAGCAGTACCAGTTACCATACCCCTTCATTACATCCCCATAGCAGTACCAGTTACCATACCCCTACATTACATCCCCATAGCAGTACCAGTTACATTACATCCCCATAGCAGTACCAGTTACCATACCCCTACATTACATCCCCATAGCAGTACCAGTTACATTACATCCCCATAGCAGTACCAGTTACCATACCCCTACATTACATCCCCATAGCAGTACCAGTTACCATACCCCTACATTACATCCCCATAGCAGTACCAGTTACCATACCCCTACATTACATCCCCATAGCAGTACCAGTTACCATACCCCTACATTACATCCCCATAGCAGTACCAGTTACCATACCCCTACATTACATCCCCATAGCAGTACCAGTTACCATACCCCTACATTACATCCCCATAGCAGTACCAGTTACCATACCCCTACATTACATCCCCATAGCAGTACCAGTTACCATACCCCTACATTACATCCCCATAGCAGTACCAGTTACCATACCCCTACATTACATCCCCATAGCAGTACCAGTTACCATACCCCTACATTACATCCCCATAGCAGTACCAGTTACCATACCCCTACATTACATCCCCATAGCAGTACCAGTTACCATACCCCTACATTACATCCCCATAGCAGTACCAGTTACCATACCCCTACATTACATCCCCATAGCAGTACCAGTTACCATACCCCTACATTACATCCCCATAGCAGTACCAGTTACCATACCCCTACATTACATCCCCATAGCAGTACCAGTTACCATACCCCTACATTACATCCCCATAGCAGTACCAGTTACCATACCCCTACATTACATACCCATAGCAGTACCAGTTACCATACCCCTTCATTACATCCCCATAGCAGTACCAGTTACCATACCCCTACATTACATCCCCATAGCAGTACCAGTTACATTACATCACCATAGCAGTACCAGTTACCATACCCCTTCATTACATCCCCATAGCAGTACCAGTTACCATACCCCTTCATTACATCCCCATAGTAGTACCAGTTACATTACATCCCCATAGCAGTACCAGTTACATTACATCCCCATAGCAGTACCAGTTACCATACCCCTACATTACATCCCCATAGCAGTACCAGTTACCATACCCCTTCATTACATCCCCATAGCAGTACCAGTTACCATACCCCTACATTACATCCCCATAGCAGTACCAGTTACATTACATCACCATAGCAGTACCAGTTACCATACCCCTTCATTACATCCCCATAGCAGTACCAGTTACCATACCCCTTCATTACATCCCCATAGCAGTACCAGTTACCATACCCCTACATTACATCCCCATAGCAGTACCAGTTACCATACCCCTTCATTACATCCCCATAGCAGTACCAGTTACCATACCCCTACATTACATCCCCATAGCAGTACCAGTTACCATACCCCTACATTACATCCCCATAGCAGTACCAGTTACCATACCCCTTCATTACATCCCCATAGCAGTACCAGTTACCATACCCCTTCATTACATCCCCATAGCAGTACCAGTTACATTACATCCCCATAGCAGTACCAGTTACATTACATCACCATAGCAGTACCAGTTACATTACATCCCCATAGCAGTACCAGTTACCATACCCCTACATTACATCTCCATAGCAGTACCAGTTACATTACATCACCATAGCAGTACCAGTTACCATACCCCTTCATTACATCCCCATAGCAGTACCAGTTACCATACCCCTTCATTACATCCCCATAGCAGTACCAGTTACCATACCCCTACATTACATCCCCATAGCAGTACCAGTTACCATACCCCTACATTACATCCCCATAGTAGTACCAGTTACATTACATCCCCATAGCAGTACCAGTTACATTACATCACCATAGCAGTACCAGTTACCATACCCCTACATTACATCCCCATAGCAGTACCAGTTACATTACATCACCATAGCAGTACCAGTTACCATACCCCTACATTACATCCCCATAGTAGTACCAGTTACATTACATCCCCATAGCAGTACCAGTTACATTACATCACCATAGCAGTACCAGTTACCATACCCCTTCATTACATCCCCATAGTAGTACCAGTTACATTACATCCCCATAGTAGTACCAGTTACATTACATCCCCATAGCAGTACCAGTTACATTACATCCCCATAGTAGTACCAGTTACATTACATCCCCATAGCAGTACCAGTTACCATACCCCTACATTACATCCCCATAGCAGTACCAGTTACCATACCCCTACATTACATCACCATAGCAGTACCAGTTACCATACCCCTACATTACATCCCCATAGCAGTACCAGTTACCATACCCCTACATTACATCCCCATAGCAGTACCAGTTACATTACATCACCATAGCAGTACCAGTTACCATACCCCTTCATTACATCCCCATAGCAGTACCAGTTACCATACCCCTACATTACATCCCCATAGCAGTACCAGTTACATTACATCCCCATAGCAGTACCAGTTACCATACCCCTACATTACATCCCCATAGCAGTACCAGTTACATTACATCCCCATAGCAGTACCAGTTACATTACATCCCCATAGTAGTACCAGTTACCATACCCCTACATTACATCCCCATAGCAGTACCAGTTACATTACATCCCCATAGCAGTACCAGTTACCATACCCCTACATTACATCCCCATAGTAGTACCAGTTACCATACCCCTTCATTACATCCCCATAGCAGTACCAGTTACCATACCCCTTCATTACATCCCCATAGCAGTACCAGTTACCATACCCCTTCATTACATCCCCATAGCAGTACCAGTTACATTACATCACCATAGCAGTACCAGTTACATTACATCCCCATAGCAGTACCAGTTACCATACCCCTACATTACATCCCCATAGCAGTACCAGTTACCATACCCCTTCATTACATCCCCATAGCAGTACCAGTTACCATACCCCTTCATTACATCCCCATAGCAGTACCAGTTACCATACCCCTTCATTACATCCCCATAGCAGTACCAGTTACCATACCCCTTCATTACATCCCCATAGCAGTACCAGTTACCATACCCCTTCATTACATCCCCATAGCAGTACCAGTTACATTACATCCCCATAGCAGTACCAGTTACATTACATCACCATAGCAGTACCAGTTACCATACCCCTACATTACATCCCCATAGCAGTACCAGTTACATTACATCACCATAGCAGTACCAGTTACCATACCCCTTCATTACATCCCCATAGTAGTACCAGTTACATTACATCCCCATAGTAGTACCAGTTACATTACATCCCCATAGCAGTACCAGTTACCATACCCCTACATTACATCCCCATAGCAGTACCAGTTACCATACCCCTTCATTACATCCCCATAGCAGTACCAGTTACCATACCCCTTCATTACATCCCCATAGCAGTACCAGTTACCATACCCCTTCATTACATCCCCATAGCAGTACCAGTTACCATAACCCTACATTACATCCCCATAGCAGTACCAGTTACATTACATCCCCATAGCAGTACCAGTTACCATACCCCTTCATTACATCCCCATAGCAGTACCAGTTACATTACATCCCCATAGCAGTACCAGTTACCATACCCCTACATTACATCCCCATAGCAGTACCAGTTACCATACCCCTACATTACATCCCCATAGCAGTACCAGTTACCATACCCCTACATTACATCCCCATAGTAGTACCAGTTACATTACATCACCATAGCAGTTCCAGTTACCATACCCCTTCATTACATCCCCATAGTAGTACCAGTTACATTACATCCCCATAGCAGTACCAGTTACATTACATCCCCATAGCAGTACCAGTTACCATACCCCTACATTACATCCCCATAGCAGTACCAGTTACCATACCCCTTCATTACATCCCCATAGCAGTACCAGTTACCATACCCCTTCATTACATCCCCATAGCAGTACCAGTTACCATACCCCTTCATTACATCCTCATAGCAGTACCAGTTACATTACATCACCATAGCAGTACCAGTTACATTACATCCCCATAGCAGTACCAGTTACCATACCCCTACATTACATCCCCATAGCAGTACCAGTTACCATACCCCTTCATTACATCCCCATAGCAGTACCAGTTACCATACCCCTTCATTACATCCCCATAGCAGTACCAGTTACCATACCCCTTCATTACATCCCCATAGCAGTACCAGTTACCATACCCCTTCATTACATCCCCATAGCAGTACCAGTTACCATACCCCTTCATTACATCCCCATAGCAGTACCAGTTACATTACATCCCCATAGCAGTACCAGTTACATTACATCCCCATAGCAGTACCAGTTACCATACCCCTACATTACATCCCCATAGCAGTACCAGTTACATTACATCACCATAGCAGTACCAGTTACCATACCCCTTCATTACATCCCCATAGTAGTACCAGTTACATTACATCCCCATAGTAGTACCAGTTACATTACATCCCCATAGCAGTACCAGTTACCATACCCCTACATTACATCCCCATAGCAGTACCAGTTACCATACCCCTTCATTACATCCCCATAGCAGTACCAGTTACCATACCCCTTCATTACATCCCCATAGCAGTACCAGTTACCATACCCCTTCATTACATCCCCATAGCAGTACCAGTTACCATACCCCTACATTACATCCCCATAGCAGTACCAGTTACATTACATCCCCATAGCAGTACCAGTTACCATACCCCTTCATTACATCCCCATAGCAGTACCAGTTACATTACATCCCCATAGCAGTACCAGTTACCATACCCCTACATTACATCCCCATAGCAGTACCAGTTACCATACCCCTACATTACATCCCCATAGCAGTACCAGTTACCATACATCCCCATAGCAGTACCAGTTACCATACCCCTACATTACATCCCCATAGTAGTACCAGTTACATTACATCCCCATAGCAGTTCCAGTTACCATACCCCTCCATTACATCCCCATAGTAGTACCAGTTACATTACATCCCCATAGCAGTACCAGTTACATTACATCCCCATAGCAGTACCAGTTACCATACCCCTACATTACATCCCCATAGCAGTACCAGTTACCATACCCCTTCATTACATCCCCATAGCAGTACCAGTTACCATACCCCTTCATTACATCCCCATAGCAGTACCAGTTACCATACCCCTTCATTACATCCCCATAGCAGTACCAGTTACCATACCCCTACATTACATCCCCATAGCAGTACCAGTTACATTACATCCCCATTGCAGTACCAGTTACCATACCCCTACATTACATCCCCATAGCAGTACCAGTTACATTACATCCCCATAGCAGTACCAGTTACCATACCCCTACATTACATCCCCATAGCAGTACCAGTTACCATACCCCTACATTACATCCCCATAGCAGTACCAGTTACCATACCCCTACATTACATCCCCATAGCAGTACCAGTTACCATACCCCTTCATTACATCCCCATAGCAGTACCAGTTACCATACCCCTACATTACATCCCCATAGCAGTACCAGTTACCATACCCCTTCATTACATCCCCATAGCAGTACCAGTTACCATACCCCTACATTACATCCCCATAGCAGTACCAGTTACATTACATCAGCAGTACCAGTTACCATACCCCTCCATTACATCCCCATAGCAGTACCAGTTACCATACCCCTTCATTACATCCCCATAGTAGTACCAGTTACATTACATCCCCATAGCAGTACCAGTTACATTACATCCCCATAGCAGTACCAGTTACCATACCCCTACATTACATCCCCATAGCAGTACCAGTTACCATACCCCTTCATTACATCCCCATAGCAGTACCAGTTACCATACCCCTTCATTACATCCCCATAGCAGTACCAGTTACCATACCCCTTCATTACATCCCCATAGCAGTACCAGTTACCATACCCCTACATTACATCCCCATAGCAGTACCAGTTACATTACATCCCCATAGCAGTACCAGTTACCATACCCCTACATTACATCCCCATAGCAGTACCAGTTACATTATTACATCCCCATAGCAGTACCAGTTACCATACCCCTACATTACATCCCCATAGCAGTACCAGTTACCATACCCCTACATTACATCCCCATAGCAGTACCAGTTACCATACCCCTACATTACATCCCCATAGCAGTACCAGTTACCATACCCCTACATTACATCCCCATAGTAGTACCAGTTACCATACCCCTACATTACATCCCCATAGCAGTACCAGTTACCATACCCCTACATTACATCCCCATAGCAGTACCAGTTACCATACCCCTTCATTACATCCCCATAGCAGTACCAGTTACCATACCCCTACATTACATCCCCATAGCAGTACCAGTTACCATACCCCTTCATTACATCCCCATAGCAGTACCAGTTACCATACCCCTACATTACATCCCCATAGCAGTACCAGTTACATTACATCACCATAGCAGTACCAGTTACCATACCCCTTCATTACATCCCCATAGCAGTACCAGTTACCATACCCCTTCATTACATCCCCATAGTAGTACCAGTTACATTACATCCCCATAGCAGTACCAGTTACATTACATCCCCATAGCAGTACCAGTTACCATACCCCTACATTACATCCCCATAGCAGTACCAGTTACCATACCCCTTCATTACATCCCCATAGCAGTACCAGTTACCATACCCCTACATTACATCCCCATAGCAGTACCAGTTACATTACATCACCATAGCAGTACCAGTTACCATACCCCTTCATTACATCCCCATAGCAGTACCAGTTACCATACCCCTTCATTACATCCCCATAGCAGTACCAGTTACCATACCCCTACATTACATCCCCATAGCAGTACCAGTTACCATACCCCTTCATTACATCCCCATAGCAGTACCAGTTACCATACCCCTACATTACATCCCCATAGCAGTACCAGTTACCATACCCCTACATTACATCCCCATAGCAGTACCAGTTACCATACCCCTTCATTACATCCCCATAGCAGTACCAGTTACCATACCCCTTCATTACATCCCCATAGCAGTACCAGTTACATTACATCCCCATAGCAGTACCAGTTACATTACATCCCCATAGCAGTACCAGTTACATTACATCCCCATAGCAGTACCAGTTACATTACATCCCCATAGCAGTACCAGTTACCATACCCCTACATTACATCCCCATAGCAGTACCAGTTACCATACCCCTTCATTACATCCCCATAGCAGTACCAGTTACCATACCCCTTCATTACATCCCCATAGCAGTACCAGTTACCATACCCCTACATTACATCCCCATAGCAGTACCAGTTACCATACCCCTACATTACATCCCCATAGTAGTACCAGTTACATTACATCCCCATAGCAGTACCAGTTACATTACATCACCATAGCAGTACCAGTTACCATACCCCTACATTACATCCCCATAGCAGTACCAGTTACATTACATCACCATAGCAGTACCAGTTACCATACCCCTACATTACATCCCCATAGTAGTACCAGTTACATTACATCCCCATAGCAGTACCAGTTACATTACATCACCATAGCAGTACCAGTTACCATACCCCTTCATTACATCCCCATAGTAGTACCAGTTACATTACATCCCCATAGTAGTACCAGTTACATTACATCCCCATAGCAGTACCAGTTACATTACATCCCCATAGTAGTACCAGTTACATTACATCCCCATAGCAGTACCAGTTACCATACCCCTACATTACATCCCCATAGCAGTACCAGTTACCATACCCCTACATTACATCACCATAGCAGTACCAGTTACCATACCCCTACATTACATCCCCATAGCAGTACCAGTTACCATACCCCTACATTACATCCCCATAGCAGTACCAGTTACATTACATCACCATAGCAGTACCAGTTACCATACCCCTTCATTACATCCCCATAGCAGTACCAGTTACCATACCCCTACATTACATCCCCATAGCAGTACCAGTTACATTACATCCCCATAGCAGTACCAGTTACCATACCCCTACGTTACATCCCCATAGCAGTACCAGTTACATTACATCCCCATAGCAGTACCAGTTACATTACATCCCCATAGTAGTACCAGTTACCATACCCCTACATTACATCCCCATAGCAGTACCAGTTACATTACATCCCCATAGCAGTACCAGTTACCATACCCCTACATTACATCCCCATAGTAGTACCAGTTACCATACCCCTTCATTACATCCCCATAGCAGTACCAGTTACCATACCCCTTCATTACATCCCCATAGCAGTACCAGTTACCATACCCCTTCATTACATCCCCATAGCAGTACCAGTTACATTACATCACCATAGCAGTACCAGTTACATTACATCCCCATAGCAGTACCAGTTACCATACCCCTACATTACATCCCCATAGCAGTACCAGTTACCATACCCCTTCATTACATCCCCATAGCAGTACCAGTTACCATACCCCTTCATTACATCCCCATAGCAGTACCAGTTACCATACCCCTTCATTACATCCCCATAGCAGTACCAGTTACCATACCCCTTCATTACATCCCCATAGCAGTACCAGTTACCATACCCCTTCATTACATCCCCATAGCAGTACCAGTTACATTACATCCCCATAGCAGTACCAGTTACATTACATCACCATAGCAGTACCAGTTACCATACCCCTACATTACATCCCCATAGCAGTACCAGTTACATTACATCACCATAGCAGTACCAGTTACCATACCCCTTCATTACATCCCCATAGTAGTACCAGTTACATTACATCCCCATAGTAGTACCAGTTACATTACATCCCCATAGCAGTACCAGTTACCATACCCCTACATTACATCCCCATAGCAGTACCAGTTACCATACCCCTTCATTACATCCCCATAGCAGTACCAGTTACCATACCCCTTCATTACATCCCCATAGCAGTACCAGTTACCATACCCCTTCATTACATCCCCATAGCAGTACCAGTTACCATACCCCTACATTACATCCCCATAGCAGTACCAGTTACATTACATCCCCATAGCAGTACCAGTTACCATACCCCTACATTACATCCCCATAGCAGTACCAGTTACCATACCCCTTCATTACATCCCCATAGCAGTACCAGTTACATTACATCCCCATAGCAGTACCAGTTACCATACCCCTACATTACATCCCCATAGCAGTACCAGTTACCATACCCCTACATTACATCCCCATAGCAGTACCAGTTACCATACCCCTACATTACATCCCCATAGTAGTACCAGTTACATTACATCCCCATAGCAGTTCCAGTTACCATACCCCTTCATTACATCCCCATAGCAGTACCAGTTACATTACATCCCCATAGCAGTACCAGTTACCATACCCCTTCATTACATCCCCATAGCAGTACCAGTTACCATACCCCTTCATTACATCCCCATAGCAGTACCAGTTACCATACCCCTTCATTACATCCCCATAGCAGTACCAGTTACCATACCCCTACATTACATCCCCATAGCAGTACCAGTTACATTACATCCCCATAGCAGTACCAGTTACCATACCCCTACATTACATCCCCATAGCAGTACCAGTTACATTACATCCCCATAGCAGTACCAGTTACCATACCCCTACATTACATCCCCATAGCAGTACCAGTTACCATACCCCTACATTACATCCCCATAGCAGTACCAGTTACCATACCCCTACATTACATCCCCATAGCAGTACCAGTTACCATACCCCTACATTACATCCCCATAGCAGTACCAGTTACCATACCCCTACATTACATCCCCATAGTAGTACCAGTTACCATACCCCTACATTACATCCCCATAGCAGTACCAGTTACCATACCCCTACATTACATCCCCATAGCAGTACCAGTTACCATACCCCTTCATTACATCCCCATAGCAGTACCAGTTACCATACCCCTACATTACATCCCCATAGCAGTACCAGTTACCATACCCCTTCATTACATCCCCATAGCAGTACCAGTTACCATACCCCTACATTACATCCCCATAGCAGTACCAGTTACATTACATCACCATAGCAGTACCAGTTACCATACCCCTTCATTACATCCCCATAGCAGTACCAGTTACCATACCCCTTCATTACATCCCCATAGTAGTACCAGTTACATTACATCCCCATAGCAGTACCAGTTACATTACATCCCCATAGCAGTACCAGTTACCATACCCCTACATTACATCCCCATAGCAGTACCAGTTACCATACCCCTTCATTACATCCCCATAGCAGTACCAGTTACCATACCCCTTCATTACATCCCCATAGCAGTACCAGTTACCATACCCCTTCATTACATCCCCATAGCAGTACCAGTTACCATACCCCTACATTACATCCCCATAGCAGTACCAGTTACATTACATCCCCATAGCAGTACCAGTTACCATACCCCTACATTACATCCCCATAGCAGTACCAGTTACATTACATCCCCATAGCAGTACCAGTTACCATACCCCTACATTACATCCCCATAGCAGTACCAGTTACCATACCCCTACATTACATCCCCATAGCAGTACCAGTTACCATACCCCTACATTACATCCCCATAGCAGTACCAGTTACCATACCCCTACATTACATCCCCATAGCAGTACCAGTTACCATACCCCTACATTACATCCCCATAGCAGTACCAGTTACCATACCCCTACATTACATCCCCATAGCAGTACCAGTTACCATACCCCTTCATTACATCCCCATAGCAGTACCAGTTACCATACCCCTACATTACATCCCCATAGCAGTACCAGTTACCATACCCCTTCATTACATCCCCATAGCAGTACCAGTTACCATACCCCTACATTACATCCCCATAGCAGTACCAGTTACATTACATCACCATAGCAGTACCAGTTACCATACCCCTTCATTACATCCCCATAGCAGTACCAGTTACCATACCCCTTCATTACATCCCCATAGCAGTACCAGTTACATTACATCCCCATAGCAGTACCAGTTACATTACATCCCCATAGCAGTACCAGTTACCATACCCCTACATTACATCCCCATAGCAGTACCAGTTACCATACCCCTTCATTACATCCCCATAGCAGTACCAGTTACCATACCCCTACATTACATCCCCATAGCAGTACCAGTTACATTACATCACCATAGCAGTACCAGTTACCATACCCCTTCATTACATCCCCATAGCAGTACCAGTTACCATACCCCTTCATTACATCCCCATAGCAGTACCAGTTACCATACCCCTACATTACATCCCCATAGCAGTACCAGTTACCATACCCCTTCATTACATCCCCATAGCAGTACCAGTTACCATACCCCTACATTACATCCCCATAGCAGTACCAGTTACCATACCCCTACATTACATCCCCATAGCAGTACCAGTTACCATACCCCTTCATTACATCCCCATAGCAGTACCAGTTACCATACCCCTTCATTACATCCCCATAGTAGTACCAGTTACCATACCCCTACATTACATCCCCATAGCAGTACCAGTTACCATACCCCTTCATTACATCCCCATAGCAGTACCAGTTACCATACCCCTTCATTACATCACCATAGCAGTACCAGTTACCATACCCCTACATTACATCCCCATAGCAGTACCAGTTACATTACATCACCATAGCAGTACCAGTTACCATACCCCTTCATTACATCCCCATAGCAGTACCAGTTACCATACCCCTTCATTACATCCCCATAGCAGTACCAGTTACCATACCCCTACATTACATCCCCATAGCAGTACCAGTTACCATACCCCTACATTACATCCCCATAGCAGTACCAGTTACCATCCCCTATCATTACATCCCCATAGCAGTACCAGTTACCATACCCCTACATTACATCCCCATAGCAGTACCAGTTACATTACATCACCATAGCAGTACCAGTTACCATACCCCTTCATTACATCCCCATAGCAGTACCAGTTACCATACCCCTTCATTACATCCCCATAGCAGTACCAGTTACCATACCCCTACATTACATCCCCATAGCAGTACCAGTTACCATACCCCTACATTACATCCCCATAGCAGTACCAGTTACATTACATCCCCATAGCAGTACCAGTTACATTACATCCCCATAGCAGTACCAGTTACATTACATCCCCATAGCAGTACCAGTTACCATACCCCTACATTACATCCCCATAGCAGTACCAGTTACATTACATCACCATAGCAGTACCAGTTACCATACCCCTTCATTACATCCCCATAGCAGTACCAGTTACCATACCCCTTCATTACATCCCCATAGCAGTACCAGTTACCATACCCCTACATTACATCCCCATAGCAGTACCAGTTACCATACCCCTACATTACATCCCCATAGTAGTACCAGTTACATTACATCCCCATAGCAGTACCAGTTACATTACATCACCATAGCAGTACCAGTTACCATACCCCTACATTACATCCCCATAGTAGTACCAGTTACATTACATCCCCATAGCAGTACCAGTTACATTACATCACCATATCAGTACCAGTTACCATACCCCTTCATTACATCCCCATAGTAGTACCAGTTACATTACATCCCCATAGTAGTACCAGTTACATTACATCCCCATAGCAGTACCAGTTACATTACATCCCCATAGTAGTACCAGTTACTTTACATCCCCATAGCAGTACCAGTTACCATACCCCTACATTACATCCCCATAGCAGTACCAGTTACCATACCCCTACATTACATCACCATAGCAGTACCAGTTACCATACCCCTACATTACATCCCCATAGCAGTACCAGTTACCATACCCCTACATTACATCCCCATAGCAGTACCAGTTACATTACATCACCATAGCAGTACCAGTTACCATACCCCTTCATTACATCCCCATAGCAGTACCAGTTACCATACCCCTACATTACATCCCCATAGCAGTACCAGTTACATTACATCCCCATAGCAGTACCAGTTACCATACCCCTACATTACATCCCCATAGCAGTACCAGTTACATTACATCCCCATAGCAGTACCAGTTACATTACATCCCCATAGTAGTACCAGTTACCATACCCCTACATTACATCCCCATAGCAGTACCAGTTACATTACATCCCCATAGCAGTACCAGTTACCATACCCCTACATTACATCCCCATAGTAGTACCAGTTACCATACCCCTTCATTACATCCCCATAGCAGTACCAGTTACCATACCCCTTCATTACATCCCCATAGCAGTACCAGTTACCATACCCCTTCATTACATCCCCATAGCAGTACCAGTTACCATACCCTACATTACATCCCCATAGCAGTACCAGTTACATTACATCCCCATAGCAGTACCAGTTACCATACCCCTACATTACATCCCCATAGCAGTACCAGTTACCATACCCCTTCATTACATCCCCATAGCAGTACCAGTTACCATACCCCTTCATTACATCCCCATAGCAGTACCAGTTACCATACCCCTTCATTACATCCCCATAGCAGTACCAGTTACCATACCCCTTCATTACATCCCCATAGCAGTACCAGTTACCATACCCCTTCATTACATCCCCATAGCAGTACCAGTTACATTACATCCCCATAGCAGTACCAGTTACATTACATCACCATAGCAGTACCAGTTACCATACCCCTACATTACATCCCCATAGCAGTACCAGTTACATTACATCACCATAGCAGTACCAGTTACCATACCCCTTCATTACATCCCCATAGTAGTACCAGTTACATTACATCCCCATAGTAGTACCAGTTACATTACATCCCCATAGCAGTACCAGTTACCATACCCCTACATTACATCCCCATAGCAGTACCAGTTACCATACCCCTTCATTACATCCCCATAGCAGTACCAGTTACCATACCCCTTCATTACATCCTCATAGCAGTACCAGTTACCATACCCCTTCATTACATCCCCATAGCAGTACCAGTTACCATACCCCTACATTACATCCCCATAGCAGTACCAGTTACATTACATCCCCATAGCAGTACCAGTTACCATACCCCTTCATTACATCCCCATAGCAGTACCAGTTACATTACATCCCCATAGCAGTACCAGTTACCATACCCCTACATTACATCCCCATAGCAGTACCAGTTACCATACCCCTACATTACATCCCCATAGCAGTACCAGTTACCATACCCCTACATTACATCCCCATAGTAGTACCAGTTACATTACATCACCATAGCAGTTCCAGTTACCATACCCCTTCATTACATCCCCATAGTAGTACCAGTTACATTACATCCCCATAGCAGTACCAGTTACATTACATCCCCATAGCAGTACCAGTTACCATACCCCTACATTACATCCCCATAGCAGTACCAGTTACCATACCCCTTCATTACATCCCCATAGCAGTACCAGTTACCATACCCCTTCATTACATCCCCATAGCAGTACCAGTTACCATACCCCTTCATTACATCCCCATAGCAGTACCAGTTACCATACCCCTACATTACATCCCCATAGCAGTACCAGTTACATTACATCCCCATAGCAGTACCAGTTACCATACCCCTACATTACATCCCCATAGCAGTACCAGTTACATTACATCCCCATAGCAGTACCAGTTACCATACCCCTACATTACATCCCCATAGCAGTACCAGTTACCATACCCCTACATTACATCCCCATAGTAGTACCAGTTACATTACATCACCATAGCAGTTCCAGTTACCATACCCCTTCATTACATCCCCATAGTAGTACCAGTTACATTACATCCCCATAGCAGTACCAGTTACATTACATCCCCATAGCAGTACCAGTTACCATACCCCTACATTACATCCCCATAGCAGTACCAGTTACCATACCCCTTCATTACATCCCCATAGCAGTACCAGTTACCATACCCCTTCATTACATCCCCATAGCAGTACCAGTTACCATACCCCTTCATTACATCCCCATAGCAGTACCAGTTACCATACCCCTACATTACATCCCCATAGCAGTACCAGTTACATTACATCCCCATAGCAGTACCAGTTACCATACCCCTACATTACATCCCCATAGCAGTACCAGTTACATTACATCCCCATAGCAGTACCAGTTACCATACCCCTACATTACATCCCCATAGCAGTACCAGTTACCATACCCCTACATTACATCCCCATAGCAGTACCAGTTACCATACCCCTACATTACATCCCCATAGCAGTACCAGTTACCATACCCCTACATTACATCCCCATAGCAGTACCAGTTACCATACCCCTACATTACATCCCCATAGTAGTACCAGTTACCATACCCCTACATTACATCCCCATAGCAGTACCAGTTACCATACCCCTACATTACATCCCCATAGCAGTACCAGTTACCATACCCCTTCATTACATCCCCATAGCAGTACCAGTTACCATACCCCTACATTACATCCCCATAGCAGTACCAGTTACCATACCCCTTCATTACATCCCCATAGCAGTACCAGTTACCATACCCCTACATTACATCCCCATAGCAGTACCAGTTACATTACATCACCATAGCAGTACCAGTTACCATACCCCTTCATTACATCCCCATAGCAGTACCAGTTACCATACCCCTTCATTACATCCCCATAGTAGTACCAGTTACATTACATCCCCATAGCAGTACCAGTTACATTACATCCCCATAGCAGTACCAGTTACCATACCCCTACATTACATCCCCATAGCAGTACCAGTTACCATACCCCTTCATTACATCCCCATAGCAGTACCAGTTACCATACCCCTACATTACATCCCCATAGCAGTACCAGTTACATTACATCACCATAGCAGTACCAGTTACCATACCCCTTCATTACATCCCCATAGCAGTACCAGTTACCATACCCCTTCATTACATCCCCATAGCAGTACCAGTTACCATACCCCTACATTACATCCCCATAGCAGTACCAGTTACCATACCCCTACATTACATCCCCATAGCAGTACCAGTTACCATACCCCTACATTACATCCCCATAGCAGTACCAGTTACCATACCCCTTCATTACATCCCCATAGCAGTACCAGTTACCATACCCCTTCATTACATCCCCATAGCAGTACCAGTTACCATACCCCTTCATTACATCCCCATAGCAGTACCAGTTACCATACCCCTTCATTACATCCCCATAGCAGTACCAGTTACCATACCCCTTCATTACATCCCCATAGCAGTACCAGTTACCATACCCCTACATTACATCCCCATAGCAGTACCAGTTACATTACATCACCATAGCAGTACCAGTTACCATACCCCTTCATTACATCCCCATAGCAGTACCAGTTACCATACCCCTTCATTACATCCCCATAGCAGTACCAGTTACCATACCCCTACATTACATCCCCATAGCAGTACCAGTTACCATACCCCTACATTACATCCCCATAGCAGTACCAGTTACATTACATCCCCATAGCAGTACCAGTTACATTACATCACCATAGCAGTACCAGTTACCATACCCCTACATTACATCCCCATAGCAGTACCAGTTACATTACATCACCATAGCAGTACCAGTTACCATACCCCTTCATTACATCCCCATAGCAGTACCAGTTACCATACCCCTTCATTACATCCCCATAGCAGTACCAGTTACCATACCCCTACATTACATCCCCATAGCAGTACCAGTTACCATACCCCTACATTACATCCCCATAGCAGTACCAGTTACATTACATCCCCATAGCAGTACCAGTTACATTACATCCCCATAGCAGTACCAGTTACCATACCCCTACATTACATCCCCATAGCAGTACCAGTTACATTACATCACCATAGCAGTACCAGTTACCATACCCCTTCATTACATCTCCATAGCAGTACCAGTTACCATACCCCTTCATTACATCCCCATAGCAGTACCAGTTACCATACCCCTACATTACATCCCCATAGCAGTACCAGTTACCATACCCCTACATTACATCCCCATAGCAGTACCAGTTACCATACCCCTACATTACATCCCCATAGCAGTACCAGTTACCATACCCCTACATTACATCCCCATAGCAGTACCAGTTACCATACCCCTACATTACATCCCCATAGCAGTACCAGTTACCATACCCCTACATTACATCCCCATAGCAGTACCAGTTACCATACCCCTTCATTACATCCCCATAGCAGTACCAGTTACCATACCCCTACATTACATCACCATAGCAGTACCAGTTACCATACCCCTTCATTACATCCCCATAGCAGTACCAGTTACCATACCCCTTCATTACATCCCCATAGCAGTACCAGTTACCATACCCCTACATTACATCCCCATAGCAGTACCAGTTACCATACCCCTACATTACATCCCCATAGCAGTACCAGTTACATTACATCCCCATAGCAGTACCAGTTACATTACATCCCCATAGCAGTACCAGTTACCATACCCCTACATTACATCCCCATAGCAGTACCAGTTACCATACCCCTACATTACATCCCCATAGCAGTACCAGTTACCATACCCCTACATTACATCCCCATAGCAGTACCAGTTACCATACCCCTACATTACATCCCCATAGCAGTACCAGTTACATTACATCACCATAGCAGTACCAGTTACCATACCCCTTCATTACATCCCCATAGCAGTACCAGTTACCATACCCCTTCATTACATCCCCATAGTAGTACCAGTTACATTACATCCCCATAGCAGTACCAGTTACATTACATCCCCATAGCAGTACCAGTTACCATACCCCTACATTACATCCCCATAGCAGTACCAGTTACCATACCCCTTCATTACATCCCCATAGCAGTACCAGTTACCATACCCCTTCATTACATCCCCATAGCAGTACCAGTTACCATACCCCTTCATTACATCCCCATAGCAGTACCAGTTACCATACCCCTACATTACATCCCCATAGCAGTACCAGTTACATTACATCCCCATAGCAGTACCAGTTACCATACCCCTACATTACATCCCCATAGCAGTACCAGTTACATTACATCCCCATAGCAGTACCAGTTACCATACCCCTACATTACATCCCCATAGCAGTACCAGTTACCATACCCCTACATTACATCCCCATAGCAGTACCAGTTACCATACCCCTACATTACATCCCCATAGCAGTACCAGTTACCATACCCCTACATTACATCCCCATAGCAGTACCAGTTACCATACCCCTACATTACATCCCCATAGTAGTACCAGTTACCATACCCCTACATTACATCCCCATAGCAGTACCAGTTACCATACCCCTACATTACATCCCCATAGCAGTACCAGTTACCATACCCCTTCATTACATCCCCATAGCAGTACCAGTTACCATACCCCTACATTACATCCCCATAGCAGTACCAGTTACCATACCCCTTCATTACATCCCCATAGCAGTACCAGTTACCATACCCCTACATTACATCCCCATAGCAGTACCAGTTACATTACATCACCATAGCAGTACCAGTTACCATACCCCTTCATTACATCCCCATAGCAGTACCAGTTACCATACCCCTTCATTACATCCCCATAGTAGTACCAGTTACATTACATCCCCATAGCAGTACCAGTTACATTACATCCCCATAGCAGTACCAGTTACCATACCCCTACATTACATCCCCATAGCAGTACCAGTTACCATACCCCTTCATTACATCCCCATAGCAGTACCAGTTACCATACCCCTACATTACATCCCCATAGCAGTACCAGTTACATTACATCACCATAGCAGTACCAGTTACCATACCCCTTCATTACATCCCCATAGCAGTACCAGTTACCATACCCCTTCATTACATCCCCATAGCAGTACCAGTTACCATACCCCTACATTACATCCCCATAGCAGTACCAGTTACCATACCCCTTCATTACATCCCCATAGCAGTACCAGTTACCATACCCCTACATTACATCCCCATAGCAGTACCAGTTACCATACCCCTACATTACATCCCCATAGCAGTACCAGTTACCATACCCCTTCATTACATCCCCATAGCAGTACCAGTTACCATACCCCTTCATTACATCCCCATAGTAGTACCAGTTACCATACCCCTACATTACATCCCCATAGCAGTACCAGTTACCATACCCCTTCATTACATCCCCATAGCAGTACCAGTTACCATACCCCTTCATTACATCACCATAGCAGTACCAGTTACCATACCCCTACATTACATCCCCATAGCAGTACCAGTTACATTACATCACCATAGCAGTACCAGTTACCATACCCCTTCATTACATCCCCATAGCAGTACCAGTTACCATACCCCTTCATTACATCCCCATAGCAGTACCAGTTACCATACCCCTACATTACATCCCCATAGCAGTACCAGTTACCATACCCCTACATTACATCCCCATAGCAGTACCAGTTACATTACATCCCCATAGCAGTACCAGTTACATTACATCACCATAGCAGTACCAGTTACCATACCCCTACATTACATCCCCATAGCAGTACCAGTTACATTACATCACCATAGCAGTACCAGTTACCATACCCCTTCATTACATCCCCATAGCAGTACCAGTTACCATACCCCTTCATTACATCCCCATAGCAGTACCAGTTACCATACCCCTACATTACATCCCCATAGCAGTACCAGTTACCATACCCCTACATTACATCCCCATAGCAGTACCAGTTACATTACATCCCCATAGCAGTACCAGTTACATTACATCCCCATAGCAGTACCAGTTACATTACATCCCCATAGCAGTACCAGTTACCATACCCCTACATTACATCCCCATAGCAGTACCAGTTACATTACATCACCATAGCAGTACCAGTTACCATACCCCTTCATTACATCCCCATAGCAGTACCAGTTACCATACCCCTTCATTACATCCCCATAGCAGTACCAGTTACCATACCCCTACATTACATCCCCATAGCAGTACCAGTTACCATTACCCCTACCATTAGCAGTCCCCAGTTAGTAGTACCAGTTACATTACATCCCCATAGCAGTACCAGTTACATTACATCACCATAGCAGTACCAGTTACCATACCCCTACATTACATCCCCATAGCAGTACCAGTTACATTACATCCCCATAGCAGTACCAGTTACATTACATCACCATAGCAGTACCAGTTACCATAACCCTTCATTACATCCCCATAGTAGTACCAGTTACATTACATCCCCATAGTAGTACCAGTTACATTACATCCCCATAGCAGTACCAGTTACATTACATCCCCATAGTAGTACCAGTTACATTACATCCCCATAGCAGTACCAGTTACCATACCCCTACATTACATCCCCATAGCAGTACCAGTTACCATACCCCTACATTACATCACCATAGCAGTACCAGTTACCATACCCCTACATTACATCCCCATAGCAGTACCAGTTACCATACCCCTACATTACATCCCCATAGCAGTACCAGTTACATTACATCACCATAGCAGTACCAGTTACCATACCCCTTCATTACATCCCCATAGCAGTACCAGTTACCATACCCCTACATTACATCCCCATAGCAGTACCAGTTACATTACATCCCCATAGCAGTACCAGTTACCATACCCCTACATTACATCCCCATAGCAGTACCAGTTACATTACATCCCCATAGCAGTACCAGTTACATTACATCCCCATAGTAGTACCAGTTACCATACCCCTACATTACATCCCCATAGCAGTACCAGTTACATTACATCCCCATAGCAGTACCAGTTACCATACCCCTACATTACATCCCCATAGTAGTACCAGTTACCATACCCCTTCATTACATCCCCATAGCAGTACCAGTTACCATACCCCTTCATTACATCCCCATAGCAGTACCAGTTACCATACCCCTTCATTACATCCCCATAGCAGTACCAGTTACATTACATCACCATAGCAGTACCAGTTACATTACATCCCCATAGCAGTACCAGTTACCATACCCCTACATTACATCCCCATAGCAGTACCAGTTACCATACCCCTTCATTACATCCCCATAGCAGTACCAGTTACCATACCCCTTCATTACATCCCCATAGCAGTACCAGTTACCATACCCCTTCATTACATCCCCATAGCAGTACCAGTTACCATACCCCTTCATTACATCCCCATAGCAGTACCAGTTACCATACCCCTTCATTACATCCCCATAGCAGTACCAGTTACATTACATCCCCATAGCAGTACCAGTTACATTACATCACCATAGCAGTACCAGTTACCATACCCCTACATTACATCCCCATAGCAGTACCAGTTACATTACATCACCATAGCAGTACCAGTTACCATACCCCTTCATTACATCCCCATAGTAGTACCAGTTACATTACATCCCCATAGTAGTACCAGTTACATTACATCCCCATAGCAGTACCAGTTACCATACCCCTACATTACATCCCCATAGCAGTACCAGTTACCATACCCCTTCATTACATCCCCATAGCAGTACCAGTTACCATACCCCTTCATTACATCCTCATAGCAGTACCAGTTACCATACCCCTTCATTACATCCCCATAGCAGTACCAGTTACCATACCCCTACATTACATCCCCATAGCAGTACCAGTTACATTACATCCCCATAGCAGTACCAGTTACCATACCCCTTCATTACATCCCCATAGCAGTACCAGTTACATTACATCCCCATAGCAGTACCAGTTACCATACCCCTACATTACATCCCCATAGCAGTACCAGTTACCATACCCCTACATTACATCCCCATAGCAGTACCAGTTACCATACCCCTACATTACATCCCCATAGTAGTACCAGTTACATTACATCACCATAGCAGTTCCAGTTACCATACCCCTTCATTACATCCCCATAGTAGTACCAGTTACATTACATCCCCATAGCAGTACCAGTTACATTACATCCCCATAGCAGTACCAGTTACCATACCCCTACATTACATCCCCATAGCAGTACCAGTTACCATACCCCTTCATTACATCCCCATAGCAGTACCAGTTACCATACCCCTTCATTACATCCCCATAGCAGTACCAGTTACCATACCCCTTCATTACATCCCCATAGCAGTACCAGTTACCATACCCCTACATTACATCCCCATAGCAGTACCAGTTACATTACATCCCCATAGCAGTACCAGTTACCATACCCCTACATTACATCCCCATAGCAGTACCAGTTACATTACATCCCCATAGCAGTACGAGTTACCATACCCCTACATTACATCCCCATAGCAGTACCAGTTACCATACCCCTACATTACATCCCCATAGTAGTACCAGTTACATTACATCACCATAGCAGTTCCAGTTACCATACCCCTTCATTACATCCCCATAGTAGTACCAGTTACATTACATCCCCATAGCAGTACCAGTTACATTACATCCCCATAGCAGTACCAGTTACCATACCCCTACATTACATCCCCATAGCAGTACCAGTTACCATACCCCTTCATTACATCCCCATAGCAGTACCAGTTACCATACCCCTTCATTACATCCCCATAGCAGTACCAGTTACCATACCCCTTCATTACATCCCCATAGCAGTACCAGTTACCATACCCCTACATTACATCCCCATAGCAGTACCAGTTACATTACATCCCCATAGCAGTACCAGTTACCATACCCCTACATTACATCCCCATAGCAGTACCAGTTACATTACATCCCCATAGCAGTACCAGTTACCATACCCCTACATTACATCCCCATAGCAGTACCAGTTACCATACCCCTACATTACATCCCCATAGCAGTACCAGTTACCATACCCCTACATTACATCCCCATAGCAGTACCAGTTACCATACCCCTACATTACATCCCCATAGTAGTACCAGTTACCATACCCCTACATTACATCCCCATAGCAGTACCAGTTACCATACCCCTACATTACATCCCCATAGCAGTACCAGTTACCATACCCCTTCATTACATCCCCATAGCAGTACCAGTTACCATACCCCTACATTACATCCCCATAGCAGTACCAGTTACCATACCCCTTCATTACATCCCCATAGCAGTACCAGTTACCATACCCCTACATTACATCCCCATAGCAGTACCAGTTACATTACATCACCATAGCAGTACCAGTTACCATACCCCTTCATTACATCCCCATAGCAGTACCAGTTACCATACCCCTTCATTACATCCCCATAGTAGTACCAGTTACATTACATCCCCATAGCAGTACCAGTTACATTACATCCCCATAGCAGTACCAGTTACCATACCCCTACATTACATCCCCATAGCAGTACCAGTTACCATACCCCTTCATTACATCCCCATAGCAGTACCAGTTACCATACCCCTACATTACATCCCCATAGCAGTACCAGTTACATTACATCACCATAGCAGTACCAGTTACCATACCCCTTCATTACATCCCCATAGCAGTACCAGTTACCATACCCCTTCATTACATCCCCATAGCAGTACCAGTTACCATACCCCTACATTACATCCCCATAGCAGTACCAGTTACCATACCCCTACATTACATCCCCATAGCAGTACCAGTTACCATACCCCTACATTACATCCCCATAGCAGTACCAGTTACCATACCCCTTCATTACATCCCCATAGCAGTACCAGTTACCATACCCCTTCATTACATCCCCATAGTAGTACCAGTTACCATACCCCTTCATTACATCCCCATAGCAGTACCAGTTACCATACCCCTTCATTACATCCCCATAGCAGTACCAGTTACCATACCCCTTCATTACATCCCCATAGCAGTACCAGTTACCATACCCCTACATTACATCCCCATAGCAGTACCAGTTACATTACATCACCATAGCAGTACCAGTTACCATACCCCTTCATTACATCCCCATAGCAGTACCAGTTACCATACCCCTTCATTACATCCCCATAGCAGTACCAGTTACCATACCCCTACATTACATCCCCATAGCAGTACCAGTTACCATACCCCTACATTACATCCCCATAGCAGTACCAGTTACATTACATCCCCATAGCAGTACCAGTTACATTACATCACCATAGCAGTACCAGTTACCATACCCCTACATTACATCCCCATAGCAGTACCAGTTACATTACATCACCATAGCAGTACCAGTTACCATACCCCTTCATTACATCCCCATAGCAGTACCAGTTACCATACCCCTTCATTACATCCCCATAGCAGTACCAGTTACCATACCCCTACATTACATCCCCATAGCAGTACCAGTTACCATACCCCTACATTACATCCCCATAGCAGTACCAGTTACATTACATCCCCATAGCAGTACCAGTTACATTACATCCCCATAGCAGTACCAGTTACCATACCCCTACATTACATCCCCATAGCAGTACCAGTTACATTACATCACCATAGCAGTACCAGTTACCATACCCCTTCATTACATCCCCATAGCAGTACCAGTTACCATACCCCTTCATTACATCCCCATAGCAGTACCAGTTACCATACCCCTACATTACATCCCCATAGCAGTACCAGTTACCATACCCCTACATTACATCCCCATAGCAGTACCAGTTACCATACCCCTACATTACATCCCCATAGCAGTACCAGTTACCATACCCCTACATTACATCCCCATAGCAGTACCAGTTACCATACCCCTACATTACATCCCCATAGCAGTACCAGTTACCATACCCCTACATTACATCCCCATAGCAGTACCAGTTACCATACCCCTTCATTACATCCCCATAGCAGTACCAGTTACCATACCCCTACATTACATCACCATAGCAGTACCAGTTACCATACCCCTTCATTACATCCCCATAGCAGTACCAGTTACCATACCCCTTCATTACATCCCCATAGCAGTACCAGTTACCATACCCCTACATTACATCCCCATAGCAGTACCAGTTACCATACCCCTACATTACATCCCCATAGCAGTACCAGTTACATTACATCCCCATAGCAGTACCAGTTACATTACATCACCATAGCAGTACCAGTTACATTACATCCCCATAGCAGTACCAGTTACCATACCCCTACATTACATCCCCATAGCAGTACCAGTTACCATACCCCTACATTACATCCCCATAGCAGTACCAGTTACCATACCCCTTCATTACATCCCCATAGCAGTACCAGTTACCATACCCCTTCATTACATCCCCATAGCAGTACCAGTTACCATACCCCTTCATTACATCCCCATAGCAGTACCAGTTACCATACCCCTACATTACATCCCCATAGCAGTACCAGTTACATTACATCACCATAGCAGTACCAGTTACCATACCCCTACATTACATCCCCATAGCAGTACCAGTTACATTACATCACCATAGCAGTACCAGTTACATTACATCCCCATAGCAGTACCAGTTACCATAACCCTACATTACATCCCCATAGCAGTACCAGTTACCATACCCCTTCATTACATCCCCATAGCAGTTCCAGTTACCATACCCCTTCATTACATCCCCATAGCAGTACCAGTTACCATACCCCTTCATTACATCCCCATAGCAGTACCAGTTACCATACCCCTACATTACATCCCCATAGCAGTACCAGTTACATTACATCCCCATAGCAGTACCAGTTACCATACCCCTTCATTACATCCCCATAGCAGTACCAGTTACATTACATCACCATAGCAGTTCCAGTTACCATACCCCTACATTACATCCCCATAGTAGTACCAGTTACCATACCCCTACATTACATCCCCATAGTAGTACCAGTTACATTACATCACCATAGCAGTTCCAGTTACCATACCCCTTCATTACATCCCCATAGTAGTACCAGTTACATTACATCCCCATAGCAGTACACGTTACATTACATCCCCATAGCAGTACCAGTTACCATACCCCTACATTACATCCCCATAGCAGAACCAGTTACCATACCCCTTCATTACATCCCCATAGCAGTACCAGTTACCATACCCCTTCATTACATCCCCATAGCAGTACCAGTTACCATACCCCTTCATTACATCCCCATAGCAGTACCAGTTACCATACCCCTACATTACATCCCCATAGCAGTACCAGTTACATTACATCCCCATAGCAGTACCAGTTACCATACCCCTACATTACATCCCCATAGCAGTACCAGTTACATTACATCCCCATAGCAGTACCAGTTACCATACCCCTACATTACATCCCCATAGCAGTACCAGTTACCATACCCCTACATTACATCCCCATAGCAGTACCAGTTACCATACCCCTACATTACATCCCCATAGCAGTACCAGTTACCATACCCCTACATTACATCCCCATAGCAGTACCAGTTACCATACCCCTACATTACATCCCCATAGTAGTACCAGTTACCATACCCCTACATTACATCCCCATAGCAGTACCAGTTACCATACCCCTACATTACATCCCCATAGCAGTACCAGTTACCATACCCCTTCATTACATCCCCATAGCAGTACCAGTTACCATACCCCTTCATTACATCCCCATAGCAGTACCAGTTACCATACCCCTACATTACATCCCCATAGCAGTACCAGTTACCATACCCCTTCATTACATCCCCATAGCAGTACCAGTTACCATACCCCTACATTACATCCCCATAGCAGTACCAGTTACATTACATCACCATAGCAGTACCAGTTACCATACCCCTTCATTACATCCCCATAGCAGTACCAGTTACCATACCCCTTCATTACATCCCCATAGCAGTACCAGTTACCATACCCCTACATTACATCCCCATAGCAGTACCAGTTACCATACCCCTTCATTACATCCCCATAGCAGTACCAGTTACCATACCCCTACATTACATCCCCATAGCAGTACCAGTTACCATACCCCTACATTACATCCCCATAGCAGTACCAGTTACCATACCCCTTCATTACATCCCCATAGCAGTACCAGTTACCATACCCCTTCATTACATCCCCATAGTAGTACCAGTTACCATACCCCTACATTACATCCCCATAGCAGTACCAGGTACCATACCCCTTCATTACATCCCCATAGCAGTACCAGTTACCATACCCCTTCATTACATCCCCATAGCAGTACCAGTTACCATACCCCTACATTACATCCCCATAGCAGTACCAGTTACATTACATCACCATAGCAGTACCAGTTACCATACCCCTTCATTACATCCCCATAGCAGTACCAGTTACCATACCCCTTCATTACATCCCCATAGCAGTACCAGTTACCATACCCCTACATTACATCCCCATAGCAGTACCAGTTACCATACCCCTACATTACATCCCCATAGCAGTACCAGTTACATTACATCCCCATAGCAGTACCAGTTACATTACATCACCATAGCAGTACCAGTTACCATACCCCTACATTACATCCCCATAGCAGTACCAGTTACATTACATCACCATAGCAGTACCAGTTACCATACCCCTTCATTACATCCCCATAGCAGTACCAGTTACCATACCCCTTCATTACATCCCCATAGCAGTACCAGTTACCATACCCCTACATTACATCCCCATAGCAGTACCAGTTACCATACCCCTTCATTACATCCCCATAGTAGTACCAGTTACCATACCCCTACATTACATCCCCATAGCAGTACCAGTTACATTACATCCCCATAGCAGTACCAGTTACATTACATCCCCATAGCAGTACCAGTTACATTACATCCCCATAGCAGTACCAGTTACCATACCCCTACATTACATCCCCATAGCAGTACCAGTTACATTACATCACCATAGCAGTACCAGTTACCATACCCCTTCATTACATCCCCATAGCAGTACCAGTTACCATACCCCTTCATTACATCCCCATAGCAGTACCAGTTACCATACCCCTACATTACATCCCCATAGCAGTACCAGTTACCATACCCCTACATTACATCCCCATAGTAGTACCAGTTACATTACATCCCCATAGCAGTACCAGTTACATTACATCCCCATAGCAGTACCAGTTACCATACCCCTTCATTACATCCCCATAGCAGTACCAGTTACCATACCCCTTCATTACATCCCCATAGCAGTACCAGTTACCATACCCCTTCATTACATCCCCATAGCAGTACCAGTTACCATACCCCTACATTACATCCCCATAGCAGTACCAGTTACATTACATCCCCATAGCAGTACCAGTTACCATACCCCTACATTACATCCCCATAGCAGTACCAGTTACATTACATCCCCATAGCAGTACCAGTTACCATACCCCTACATTACATCCCCATAGCAGTACCAGTTACCATACCCCTACATTACATCCCCATAGCAGTACCAGTTACCATACCCCTACATTACATCCCCATAGCAGTACCAGTTACCATACCCCTACATTACATCCCCATAGCAGTACCAGTTACCATACCCCTACATTACATCCCCATAGTAGTACCAGTTACCATACCCCTACATTACATCCCCATAGCAGTACCAGTTGCCATACCCCTACATTACATCCCCATAGCAGTACCAGTTACCATACCCCTTCATTACATCCCCATAGCAGTACCAGTTACCATACCCCTTCATTACATCCCCATAGCAGTACCAGTTACCATACCCCTACATTACATCCCCATAGCAGTACCAGTTACATTACATCACCATAGCAGTACCAGTTACCATACCCCTTCATTACATCCCCATAGCAGTACCAGTTACCATACCCCTTCATTACATCCCCATAGTAGTACCAGTTACATTACATCCCCATAGCAGTACCAGTTACATTACATCCCCATAGCAGTACCAGTTACATTACATCCCCATAGCAGTACCAGTTACCATACCCCTACATTACATCCCCATAGCAGTACCAGTTACCATACCCCTTCATTACATCCCCATAGCAGTACCAGTTACCATACCCCTACATTACATCCCCATAGCAGTACCAGTTACATTACATCACCATAGCAGTACCAGTTACCATACCCCTTCATTACATCCCCATAGCAGTACCAGTTACCATACCCCTTCATTACATCCCCATAGCAGTACCAGTTACCATACCCCTACATTACATCCCCATAGCAGTACCAGTTACCATACCCCTTCATTACATCCCCATAGCAGTACCAGTTACCATACCCCTACATTACATCCCCATAGCAGTACCAGTTACCATACCCCTACATTACATCCCCATAGCAGTACCAGTTACCATACCCCTTCATTACATCCCCATAGCAGTACCAGTTACCATACCCCTTCATTACATCCCCATAGCAGTACCAGTTACCATACCCCTACATTACATCCCCATAGCAGTACCAGTTACCATACCCCTTCATTACATCCCCATAGCAGTACCAGTTACCATACCCCTTCATTACATCCCCATAGCAGTACCAGTTACCATACCCCTACATTACATCCCCATAGCAGTACCAGTTACATTACATCACCATAGCAGTACCAGTTACCATACCCCTTCATTACATCCCCATAGCAGTACCAGTTACCATACCCCTTCATTACATCCCCATAGCAGTACCAGTTACCATACCCCTACATTACATCCCCATAGCAGTACCAGTTACCATACCCCTACATTACATCCCCATAGCAGTACCAGTTACATTACATCACCATAGCAGTACCAGTTACCATACCCCTACATTACATCCCCATAGCAGTACCAGTTACATTACATCACCATAGCAGTACCAGTTACCATACCCCTTCATTACATCCCCATAGCAGTACCAGTTACCATACCCCTTCATTACATCCCCATAGCAGTACCAGTTACCATACCCCTACATTACATCCCCATAGCAGTACCAGTTACCATACCCCTTCATTACATCCCCATAGTAGTACCAGTTACCATACCCCTACATTACATCCCCATAGCAGTACCAGTTACATTACATCCCCATAGCAGTACCAGTTACATTACATCCCCATAGCAGTACCAGTTACATTACATCCCCATAGCAGTACCAGTTACCATACCCCTACATTACATCCCCATAGCAGTACCAGTTACATTACATCACCATAGCAGTACCAGTTACCATACCCCTTCATTACATCCCCATAGCAGTACCAGTTACCATACCCCTTCATTACATCCCCATAGCAGTACCAGTTACCATACCCCTACATTACATCCCCATAGCAGTACCAGTTACCATACCCCTACATTACATCCCCATAGTAGTACCAGTTACATTACATCCCCATAGCAGTACCAGTTACATTACATCACCATAGCAGTACCAGTTACCATACCCCTACATTACATCCCCATAGCAGTACCAGTTACATTACATCACCATAGCAGTACCAGTTACCATACCCCTTCATTACATCCCCATAGCAGTACCAGTTACCATACCCCTTCATTACATCCCCATAGCAGTACCAGTTACCATACCCCTACATTACATCCCCATAGCAGTACCAGTTACCATACCCCTTCATTACATCCCCATAGCAGTACCAGTTACCATACCCCTACATTACATCCCCATAGCAGTACCAGTTACCATACCCCTACATTACATCCCCATAGCAGTACCAGTTACCATACCCCTTCATTACATCCCCATAGCAGTACCAGTTACCATACCCCTTCATTACATCCCCATAGTAGTACCAGTTACCATACCCCTACATTACATCCCCATAGCAGTACCAGTTACCATACCCCTTCATTACATCCCCATAGCAGTACCAGTTACCATACCCCTTCATTACATCCCCATAGCAGTACCAGTTACATTACATCACCATAGCAGTACCAGTTACCATACCCCTTCATTACATCCCCATAGCAGTACCAGTTACCATACCCCTTCATTACATCCCCATAGCAGTACCAGTTACCATACCCCTACATTACATCCCCATAGCAGTACCAGTTACCATACCCCTACATTACATCCCCATAGCAGTACCAGTTACATTACATCCCCATAGCAGTACCAGTTACATTACATCACCATAGCAGTACCAGTTACCATACCCCTACATTACATCCCCATAGCAGTACCAGTTACATTACATCACCATAGCAGTACCAGTTACCATACCCCTTCATTACATCCCCATAGCAGTACCAGTTACCATACCCCTTCATTACATCCCCATAGCAGTACCAGTTACCATACCCCTACATTACATCCCCATAGCAGTACCAGTTACCATACCCCTTCATTACATCCCCATAGTAGTACCAGTTACCATACCCCTACATTACATCCCCATAGCAGTACCAGTTACATTACATCCCCATAGCAGTACCAGTTACCATACCCCTACATTACATCCCCATAGCAGTACCAGTTACATTACATCCCCATAGCAGTACCAGTTACATTACATCCCCATAGCAGTACCAGTTACCATACCCCTACATTACATCCCCATAGCAGTACCAGTTACATTACATCACCATAGCAGTACCAGTTACCATACCCCTTCATTACATCCCCATAGCAGTACCAGTTACCATACCCCTTCATTACATCCCCATAGCAGTACCAGTTACCATACCCCTACATTACATCCCCATAGCAGTACCAGTTACCATACCCCTACATTACATCCCCATAGTAGTACCAGTTACATTACATCCCCATAGCAGTACCAGTTACATTACATCACCATAGCAGTACCAGTTACCATACCCCTACATTACATCCCCATAGCAGTACCAGTTACATTACATCACCATAGCAGTACCAGTTACCATACCCCTTCATTACATCCCCATAGTAGTACCAGTTACATTACATCCCCATAGCAGTACCAGTTACATTACATCACCATAGCAGTACCAGTTACCATACCCCTTCATTACATCCCCATAGTAGTACCAGTTACATTACATCCCCATAGTAGTACCAGTTACATTACATCCCCATAGTAGTACCAGTTACATTACATCCCCATAGCAGTACCAGTTACATTACATCCCCATAGTAGTACCAGTTACATTACATCCCCATAGCAGTACCAGTTACCATACCCCTACATTACATCCCCATAGCAGTACCAGTTACCATACCCCTACATTACATCACCATAGCAGTACCAGTTACCATACCCCTACATTACATCCCCATAGCAGTACCAGTTACATTACATCACCATAGCAGTACCAGTTACCATACCCCTTCATTACATCCCCATAGCAGTACCAGTTACCATACCCCTACATTACATCCCCATAGCAGTACCAGTTACATTACATCCCCATAGCAGTACCAGTTACCATACCCCTACATTACATCCCCATAGCAGTACCAGTTACATTACATCCCCATAGCAGTACCAGTTACATTACATCCCCATAGTAGTACCAGTTACCATACCCCTACATTACATCCCCATAGCAGTACCAGTTACATTACATCCCCATAGCAGTACCAGTTACCATACCCCTACATTACATCCCCATAGTAGTACCAGTTACCATACCCCTTCATTACATCCCCATAGCAGTACCAGTTACCATACCCCTTCATTACATCCCCATAGCAGTACCAGTTACCATACCCCTTCATTACATCCCCATAGCAGTACCAGTTACCATACCCCTACATTACATCCCCATAGTAGTACCAGTTACCATACCCCTACATTACATCCCCATAGCAGTACCAGTTACCATACCCCATCATTACATCCCCATAGCAGTACCAGTTACCATACCCCTACATTACATCCCCATAGCAGTACCAGTTACCATACCCCTTCATTACATCCCCATAGTAGTACCAGTTACCATACCCCTTCATTACATCCCCATAGCAGTACCAGTTACATTACATCCCCATAGCAGTACCAGTTACATTACATCCCCATAGCAGTACCAGTTACCATACCCCTACATTACATCCCCATAGCAGTACCAGTTACCATACCCCTTCATTACATCCCCATAGCAGTACCAGTTACCATACCCCTTCATTACATCCCCATAGCAGTACCAATTACCATACCCCTACATTACATCCCCATAGCAGTACCAGTTACCATACATTACCTGACATCTTTCCATTCCCATAGAGGTACCAGTTAGTTACTATACCAGATCAGGGATGCTAACTCTGGATATTCTCTGTTGGTATACTGAACAAAAATGTAAACGCAACATGCAACAATTTCCAAGATTTTACTGAGTTACAGTTCGGGGCAGCAGGTAGCCTAGTGGTTAGAGCATTGGACTAGTAACCGAAAGGTTGCAAGATCGAATCTCCAATGTAAAAATCAGTCGTTTTGCCCCTGAACAAGGCAATTCATCCACTGTTCCTAGGCTGTCATTGAAAATAAGAATTTGTTCTTAACTGACTTGCCTAGTTAAATAAAGGTCAAATAAACGTGTAATATAAAGAAATCAGTCAATCTATGGATTTCACATAACTGGGAATACAGATATGCATCTGTTGGTCACAGAGACCTTAAAGGTAGGGGCGAGGATTAGAAAACCAGTCAGTATCTGGTGTGACCATCATTTGCCTCATGCAGTGTGACACATCTCCTTCGAATAGAATTGATCAGGCTGTTGATTGTGGCCTGTGGAATGTTGTCCAACTCCTCTTCAATGGCTGTGCAAAGTACTGGATATTGGCGGGAACCTGAACATGCTGTGGTACACGTTGATCCAGAGCATCCCAAACATGCTCAATGGGTGACATGTCTGGTGAGTATGCAGGCCATGGGAGAACTGGGACATTTTCAGCTTCCAGGAATTGTCTACAGATTCTTGTGACATGGGGCCGTGCATTATCATGCTGAAACATGAGGTGATGGCGTCACGGTATCTCTGTGCATTAAAATTGCCATCGATAAAATGTGTGAACAAAATTCGAGAGAAATAAGCTTTTTTGTGCATATGGAATATTTCTGGTATCTTTTATTTCAGCTCATGAAACATGGGACCAACACTTTACATGTTGTGTTCATATTTTTGTTCAGTATAGTTTCTTTGTACCCCATGTATGGAACAATTTTCAATTCCCTACAAATGGATGTATTGGAGCCTTTTCGGGCAGTTCAGAGTGTTGAAGAGGACCTCTTTGCTGCGGAATGAAATTGTTTTTCATGAGTGTGTTTTATTATAATTCTTAGTATTTTTATTTCCTGGTGTATTTCATGTGAGTAATTGCAAAAGAGACCTTGGTCTCAAAGGGACTCCCTCTTAAAATAAAGGTTGAAAAAAAAAAATGGGCCTGTTTCAATAGTGGCTGAGTAACAGATAGGCTCAGGACTGCCCGGCAGTTGCTCAAATTGAAGAAAAAAAACACACAAAAAAACTAACAAAAAATAAGTTATTTACAGTTGGATGAGGTTTTTTTTGTAGAAAATAGTGGTGTAAAAATACTTGAAAGTGCTACTTAAGTACTTTTTGGGGGTATCTGTACTTTACTTTACTATTTATATTATGGACAACTTTTACATTTACTCCACTACATTCTTAAAGAAAATAATATACTTTTTACTTTGAATGCTTAGAAGGACAGGAAAATTGTCAAATTCATGCACTTATCTAGAGAACACGTTGTCATCCCTACTGTGTCTGTGCCTGGGCGGACTCACTAAACACAAATGGATCTTTTGTAAATGATGTCTGAGTATTGGAGTGTGACCCTGGCTATCCATGAAATTTAAAAAACAAGAAAATGGTGCCGCCTGCTTTGCTTAATATAAGGAATTTGAAATGATTTATACATTTACTTTTGATACTGAAGTATATTTTAGCAATTACATTTACTTTTGATACTTAAGTATATTTAAAACCAAATGCTTTTGTATTTTACTGGCTGATTTTCCCTTTTACTTGGGTAACTTTCTATTAAGGTATCTATACTTTAAGTATGACAACTGGGTACTTTTTCCACCACTGTCTAAAAGGCAAGTCTGTTTGTGAAAGCCATTTCATAAACGTTCCTTCATAAACCAGACAACCAACCATTCCACCACTGGAGTATCCCCAGCATCACTCAGGCTGGGATAACATTCCAGTTGGTCGAAGGGACTCTTCGGCATGCAAACTGCATCTTCTGAGAGCTTATAGAGAACTGTAGAAATGGGAAATGAGGAAGGAAGGATACTATACAGGAAGGATACTACCCTTGTCGCTGCATCTTGCCCAGGATGACCAGTTAGCGGTGCAAGCTGGTCAGGCTCCAGAACTACAACTACCACTGGCTACTGGTCAGGCTCCAGAACTACAACTACCACTGGCTACTGGTCAGGCTCCAGAACTACAACTACCACTGGCTACTGGTCAGACCCCAGAACTACAACTACCACTGGCTACTGGTCAGGCTTCAGAACTACAACTACCACTGGCTACTGGTCAGGCTTCAGAACTACAACTACCACTGGCTACTGGTCAGGCTTCAGAACTACAACTACCACTGGCTACTGGTCAGGCTCCAGAACTACAACTACCACTGGCTACTGGTCAGACCCCAGAACTACAACTACCACTGTCTACTGGTCATCGTGCGCAGTCTTTATAGGTGTGTTGTACACAATTCTGAAAAAATGTATATTACAGGTAATTTGATGCATTTTGGATTTGATGCAAAATATAAAGATAATCTGTGATTGCAAGACTAGGGGCTAAAGATACACAATTATTTAAGGAACCTTGGACCAGAAAAATATCTATCAATCTAATCACTTTTGCAGTAAAATATTTGTACACAACCATCCATTTCATACAGTGCCTTCAGAAAGTATTGATAGCCCTTGACATGACAGCATGCCTGGAGTTTGCAAAAAGGCACGTGAAAGAATGAGCATAAGGCAAATCATTCTGTGGTCTGATGAGACATTTTACTCTTTGGCCTGAGTGCAAAACGCTATGTCTGGAGAAAACCTGGCACAGCTCATCACCCGTCTAACACATCCCTACTGTGAAGCATGGTGGTGGCAGCATCTTGCTATGGGGATGCCTTGCAGTGGCAGGGACTGGGAGACTGGTAAGGTAACAATGAAGGGAGACAAATACAGGCAAATCCTTGATGAGAAACTGCTACAGAGTGCAAACTACCTTAGATAGAGCCAAAGCAACGCTGGAATGGCTTCAGAGCAAGAATGTGAAAGTGAGTGGCCCAGCCAAAGCCCAGACTGGAATCCCATAATACATCTGTGGAAAGACTTGGAAGACTGCTGTTCACTGCCGTTCTCCATCTACCTTAACAGATCTTGAGAAAATCTGCAAGGAAGAATGGTAGAAAATCACCAAATCAAGATGTGACATACTCAAGACGACTCAAAGCTGCAATGGGCGACAAAGGTGCTTCTACAAAGTATTGACTCGGGTGTGAATACCTATGTAAATGAGATTTTTGTATTACATTTTTCAATAAAATGTACAAAGATGTCTAAAATGTTTTCACTTTGTCATTGTGGGGTATTGTGTGTAAATGGGTGAGTTTAAAAAATGTTTTTAATCCATTTTGAGTATTCACACCCCTGAGTCAATGCATGTTACAATCCGCTTGCCAGCGATTACAAGCTGTGAGTCTTTCGGGGTAAGTTTCAGAGCTTTGCACACCTGGCTTGCACATTATTATTTTTAAAATTCTTAAAGCTCTGTCAAGTGGGTTGTTGATCATTGCTAGACAGACATTTTCATGCCTAGCCGATTTAAGTCAAAACTACCTCTGCCACTCAGGTTATTGTCCTGCTGAAAGGGTTTTACTTTAGAGCCTTGTTACAAACAGAATGTATGTTTTGGAATATTTTTAATTCTGTACAGGCCTCATTTTCACTGTCATTTAGGTTAGTATTTTAGAGTAACTACAATGTTGTTGATCCATCCTCAGTTTTCTCCAATCACAGCCATTAAACACTGTTTTAAAGTCACCATTGGCCTCATGGTGAAATCCCTGAGCGGTTTCCTTCCTCTCCGGCAACTGAGTTAGGAAGGATGCCTGTATCTTTGTAGTGACTAGGTGTATTGATACACCATCCAAGGTGTAATTAATAACTTCACCATGCTCAAAGGGATATTCAATGTCTGCTTTAATTTTTTTTACCTATCTACCAATAGGTGGCCTTTTTTGTGAGGCATTGGAAAACCTACCAGGTCTTGGTTGCTCAACTGCTCACCTGAGGGACCTTCCAGATAATTGTGTGTGTGGGGGGGGGGGGGGGGGGTACGGAGATGAGGTAGTCATTCAAAAATCATGTTAAACACAATTGCACACAGACAGTCCATGTAACTTATTGTGACTTGTTAAGCAAAGGTTTACTCCTGAACTTATTCAGGCTTGCCGTAACAAGGGGTTGAATACTTATTGACTCAAGACATTTCAGCTTTTCATTTTTAATTCATTTGAATAAAAAAAAAAAAAAAATCTAAACACTGGGTATTATGTGTAGGCCAGTGACACCATCTCAATTGAATCCCTTTTAAATTCAGGCTGTAACAACAAAATGTGGAATGTGAAGGGGTGTGAATACATTCTGAAGGCACTGTATATAGCCTATATGCCCCCAAGGCTAAAGGTTTAGCCCTTTCCACCTTGCATGGATTTTGTTCCATTTATCTGTTGGAAAGAAGAATAATGTGTGTGCAGGGACATGTTCAACAACAAAAAAGACACAAAAAATGTTTATCTTAAATTCCTTTGCATTCATAATTCTCTACTGTACAGAAATGAGAGCAGAGCAGCTCACAGATCACTGCACCTGTACATAGCTCATCTGTAAATAGCCCATCTAACTACCTCATCCCCATACTGTATTTATTTATTTATCTTGCCTCTTTGCACCCCAGTATCTCTACTTGCTCATTCATCTTCTGCACATCTACCATTCCAGTGTATAATTGCTATATTGTAATTACTTCGCCACCATGGCCTATTTATTGCCTTACCTCCCTTATCTTACCTCATTTGCACACACTGTATGTAGACCTTTTCTACTGTATTATTGACTGTATGTTTGTTTTACTCCATGTGTAACTCTGTGTTGTATGTGTCGAACTGCTTTGCTTTATCTTGGCCAGGTCGCAGTTGTAAATAAGAACTTGTTCTCAACTAGCCTACCTGGTTAAATAAAGGCGAAATATATATATTTTTTTTTATGTAATATTTTTTTAGCATTTATTTTCTACAAAAATACACTCATCCAACTGTAAACAAGCTAGGTAGCAAGCTATACTGCTCACACAGAGAGCAAATAGGTGATCAGAGGTGTATCCTACAAAACAAGCTAGATCTACTCTGGGTTTTCTAAAGCTAACCAGCTTCAGTTAGCTTCATATTCCAACTCAGGCTTCATCCGTACTATAATGGTGTTAGCCTGCAGCTAACTGTAGCATGCTTGTAACTGCACGTGCACGTCACACATGACTAGAAGAAACTCTGAACTCTTCATTTATTTTAATTTAACCTTTATTTAACCAGGCAAGTCAGTTAAGAACAAATTCTTATTTTCAATGACGGCCCAGGAACAGTGGGTTAACTGCCTTGTTCAGGAGCAGAACGACATATTTTTACCTTGTCGGTTCGGGGATTTCGATCTTCTAACCTTTCGGTTACTAATCCAATGCTCTAACCACTAGGCTACCTGCCGCCCCAGCATTGAGACAATGCTGAATCATCAATCCATGGGCGAGTCAGTGGCACATTATTGTTTGTGCAGAAATTAAAATGAAAGAATAGTTATCTTTCAAAGTTTCACAATGCTTAAGTTGTTTTGAGTGTACTGATATAAGTAGGACACGTGACATCCCGGCAACTTTGAGAAAAAAACACCCACGCTTTGTGGACAACAACTCCCATTTGAAGGGCGGAGAGACATGTATCTTGTCAGTATATCCATAATCTTTGGTTAAACTCATGGGTACGCTAGCAATTTACGTTTGTCATTTAGCAGACGCTCTTATCCAGAGCGACTTACAGTTAGTGCATTCATCTTAAGATAGCTCGGTGGGACAACCACATATCACAGGCATAGAAATAACATTTGCCCTCAAAGTAGCCGTCAGAGCTAGAAAGGGAAAGTGCAAGTTAAGGCGAGTTGAGGTGAGAAGGGGGGTTGAGGTGAGGAGGACTATTTAAGATACTGTTAACATTGGAAGTTATTCTTCAATAACACAGACCCCAAAGCAAATCAGGGGGTGAAAAATATCTTAATTCAAAGAGAACAAATCATAGTTATGCTGGAAAGTAGAAGGTCATTCTTCCCTGTCCTCAATGGTTTCTCCACTGAACAAAAATACCACAATTTATAACCCCCCCACCCTAGCCTGTGGTTGAAAGTCATCCGCAGAGAGGGAGGATGGAGGGGGAGGAGGTGGTGGATTAAGGAGGGAGGAGAAGGTGGAAAATAGTTTCCTAGGGTTAGAGGCAGCTCAGCCACAGAGCAGGAGGGGATGACCGAGAGGAAAGAGGACAGTGCGAGTCATAGGATGTGGAAAGGGAGGAGAGTAGGGTTAAAGAGGCAGAATCAGGAGACAGGAAGGGGCAAGGATTTAGCAGAAGGGAGATGACAGGATAGAAGAGGAGAGAGTAATGGGAGGGAGAGAGCGATGATTGCGATGGCGCATGACCATCTGGGTAGGGGCTGAGTGGTTAGAGTTGGAGGAAAGAGACACAGGAAAGGAAACAAAGCTGTGATCAGAGACTATTATTAGGCAGTGAGATTATTAGGCAAACAGCCTCCAATAAAGATGAGTCAAGCGACTTGCCTGCCTTGTGAGTGGGAAGGGATTGGGAAAGATAGCTCGGTGGGATTGGGAAGGGATTGGGAAAGGGTGAGGTCGAAAGAGGCAAGGAGCAGAAAGAGAGTTGGAAAGAAATGAATCAAAGACAGACATCAAAAAGTCAAGGGACTGAAGGGTAGTCCACAGGTTAGCAGGTCACTGGGAAGACAGGCAGCACTTAAAGTAGATGGACCTAGCTAGTAAAAAGACTGTACTAGGCCACGACAGATAACGACACAAAATGTCTGACAGTCTTGACTTGAATGAGAACTACCATCTATGGATTATATGTCTATATTTGGTTGCAGATGTCAGTTTGCCTTTCGAAAATGTCAAAATACAATCGCAGGTAAAACGTAGCTTGGAAAGCAAATGCAGTCATTACTAAATGTGTCATGTGATAGGTATTTTAACTTTACAATTTTTGTAACTTTTTTTCATAACATTTGATTCATAAAATATTTAAATCAGTCTACCTCACATGAAGGGGTTTTAATGTCATTCTCTACAAACCATAATGTGAGCAGGCAACTACATGAAACTAGAACAAGACATATTAAAAGGTCGCTAGTGCGCGTTCCTTTACACTCTTAGAACAGATGTGTATGCTTTTTCTAAGAGTGGACTAACATAGCGGAGGAACACTCACCTACAGCCTGGACTAGCACTACCCCCTAAACTCAGTCTTGCCCTGCTGCCGTACAGTGGGATAGTGAGCTCCCAATTATTTTCAATTTATTTAACTTATTGCTTTATCCAGGAAGTCCCTTTGAGGTAAGAAAAATACCTATTTTACAAGTAATGTAAGACCTGGCCGTATGCATCAAGGTTGTGCATGATAATCAGATTATTATGAACGGGTAGAACCTGATCCTAGATCAGCACTCCTATTGTAAGGCACTTTATACATACAGACCCTGGTGTCTGGTGGTCTCTAGACCCTGGGATCTGGGGTGATAGATACAGACCCTGGTGTCTGGTGTTCTCTAGACCGCTGGGATCTGGGGTGATAGATACAGACCCTGGGTTCAGGTTGTCTATAGACTACTGGGATCTGGGGTGATAGATACAGACCCTGGGTTCAGGTTGTCTATAGACCACTGGGATCTGGGGTGATAGATACAGACAATGGTGTCTGGTGGTCTCTAGACCGCTGGGATCTGGGGTGATAGATACAGACCCTGGTGTCTGGTTGTCTATAGACCGCTGGGATCTGGGGTGATAGATACAGACCCTGGTGTCTGGTTGTCTATAGACCACTGGGATCTGGGGTGATAGATACAGACCCTGGTGTCTGGTGGTCTCTAGACCCTGGGATCTGGGGTGATAGATACAGACCCTGGTGTCTGGTGGTCTCTAGACCGCTGGCATCTGGGGTGTTTTCATCAGTCCCACATCATAGCACAACGTTTTGCAAGGAACAGTTTACTCTAAACACTCTGCAACATGACATGAAAGCTGTAGTCTGCCAACAGTACAGCCGTCTCCTATTCCAGGCACCAGTCATGAGGATATGGTGATGGATTCTGAGAGAAAGGTGCCAGAGAATGAAAGTGGCTGTGTGTCACATGATGACGCTCCAGGATTCATCCCACCTTCCAGGTACGATGGGCTTAGCCACAAACACAGGGTGCTACATTTTCTATTCTTGGTTTCTCCATTTTGTAGTGGAGTTATTTTTCTTCAGTTTTAAAGCAAATTTCCTGCAATTCTACACATTTTGCCATGACTTATGCCATGTTCATATGATATCTGAGTGAGTGACTAACAAAATCAATGGGAGCCCCCTAGAGGTCAGGACCCCTGGGCACGTGCCCTGCATGTATTGCTAATTCACCCATGATTATTACAAGGTTTAGCCAGCTGGTTAGACTATGGGCGATTCCACAGTGAAATTGAATCAAGGATATCCTCCCTGGATGAATCTCACAGTGATCTAGTCAACAAAACCCGGAAGGTCGGGAACGCGGAGCACAGTGTCTGGATGAACAGGATCCAGAACTACCCATCCTGCTGTCTGTGTACTGGATCCAGACAGCCAGCAGCCCATAGCCTGGGTTCTGACCTAGCCCTCCAGTGTCATGGGTATATACCATCTACACAGCTCTCACCTGAACAGAACCAAGGGGTGCTTTTATACATATGACATGTTCCCCTCTGAAAATAATTACCAAAACTATGGTTCGTATCCTGTCCCAGGTATCCTGTACACCCTGCCGGAGCACAGAGGACAGGGCCTGGTCAAATCCCTGGTCAGCAGCATGTCCAGGAGGCTCTATGCTCAGGGCTACTCAGTGTACTGCTTCATAGAGGAGAACACACTGTCCTACAGCCTCTTCACCAGCCTGGGCTTTACTGAGGACCCTCAACACAGGGCTGCATGGTACCAGTTCCATTATTAGTGTCAGCTAGTTCTGGTCTTTATTAAAGACCCTCAACACAGGGCTGCATGGTTCTCCTTTAACAGTTTGCGACTAAGGTCTTGCATAGAGATCAATGTTGACAATAAAAGCTACTCGATCCACATAAAAAAGCAAGTGTATGGAGAGATCATATATATAGTTGAAGTCGGAAGTTTACATACACTTAGGTTAGAGTCATTAACTTGTTTTTCAACCACTCCACACATTTTCATGTCAACTATAGTTTTGGCAAGTCAGTTAGGACATCTACTTTGTGACTTGTGTTATACAAGTCATTTTTCCAACAATTGTTTACAAACAGATTATTTCACTTATAATTCACTGTATCACAATTCCAGTGGGCCAAAAGTTTACATACACTAAGTTGACTGTGCCTTTAAACAGCTTGGAAAATTCCAGAAAATTATGTCATGGCTTTAGAAGCTTCTGATAGGCTAATATACATAATTTGAGTCAATTGGAGGTGTACCTGTGGATGTATTTCAAGGCCTACCTTCAAACTCAGTGCCTCTTTGCTTGACCATGGGAAAATCAAAAGAAATCAGTCAAGACCTCATAAAAAAATTGTAGACCACGAGTCTGGTTCATCCTTGGGAGCAATTTCCAAACGCCTGAAGGTACCACGTTCATCTGTACAAACAATAGTACACAAGTATAAATACCATGGGACCACGCAGCCGTCATACCGCTCAGGAAGGAGATGCGTTCTGTCTCTTAGAGATGAACGTACTATGGTGCGAAAAGTGCAAATCAATTCCAGAACAACAGCAAAGGGCCTTGTGAAGATGCTGGAGGAAACGGGTACAAAAGTATCTATATCCACAGTAAAACAAGTCCTATATCAACATAACCTGAAAGGCCGCTCAGCAAGGAAGAAGCCTCTGCTCCAAAACCGCCATAAAAAAAGACAGACTACGGTTTTTAACTGCACATGGGGACAAAGACCAGACTTTTTGAAGAAATGTCCTCTGGTCTGATGAAACAAAAAAATAACTGTTTGGCCATAATAACCATCGTTAAGTTTGGAGGAAAAAGGGGGAGGCTTGCAAGCCGAAGTGCACCATCCCATCCGTGAAGCACGGGGGTGGCAGCATCATGTTGGGGGTGGGGGTGCTTTGCTGCAGGAGGGACTGGTGCACTTCACAAATTAGATGGCATCATGAGGAAAGACAATTATGTGGATATATTGAAGCAACATCTCAAGACATCAGTCAGGAAGTTAAAGCTTGGTTGCAAATGGGTCTTCCAAATGGACAATGACCCCAAGCATACTTCCAAAGTTGTGGCAAAATGGCTTAAGGACAACAAAGTCAAGGTATTGGAGTGGCCATCACAAAGCCCTGACCTCAATCTTATAGAACATTTGTGGGCAGAACTGAAAAAGCCTGTGTGAGCAAGGAGTCCTACAAACCTGACTCAGTTACACCAGCTTTGTCAGGAGGAATGGGCCAAAATTCACCTTATTCTGGGAAGCTTGTGGAAGGCCACCCGAAACGTTTGACCCAAGTTAAACAATTTAAAGGCAATGCTACCAAATAGTAATTGAGTGCATGTAAACTTCTGACCCACTGGGAATGTGATTAAATAAATAAAAGCTTAAATAAATCATTCTCTCGACTATTATTCTGACATTTCACATTCTTAAAATAAAGTGGTGATCCTAACTGACCTAAGACGGAATTTTTACAAGGATTAAATGTCAGAAATTGTGAAAAACTGAGTTTAAATGTATTTGGCTAAGGTAAACTTCCGACTTCAACTAAATCTTATCTCAGCTCACTGGTCACGATAACACCCACCTGTAGCACACGTTCACCCGGTCACAGGTGCACCTCAGCCACGCTCAAGGTACTAAACGATATCATAACCGCCATCGAGAAGAGACAGTACTGTACAGCCGTCTTCATCGACCTGGCCAAGGCTTTCAACTCTGTCAATCACCGTATTCTTATCGGCAGACTCAACAGCCTGGGTTTTTCTGATGATTGCCTTGCCTGGTTCACCAACTACTTTGCAGACAGAGTGCAGTGTGTTAAATCGGAGGGCATGTTGTCCGGACCTCTGGCAGTCTCTATGGGCGTACCACAGGGTTCAATTCTCGGGCCGACTCTTTTCTCTGTATATATCAATGATGTCGCTCTTGCTGCGGGTGATTCCCTGATCCACCTCTACGCAGACGACACCATTCTGTATACTTGTGGCCCTTCCTTGGACACTGTGCTAACTAACCTCCAAACGAGCTTCAATGCCATACAACACTCCTTCCGTGGCCTCCGACTGCTCTTAAACGCTAGTAAAACCAAATGCATGCTTTTCAACCGTTCGCTGCCCGCGCCCGCCCGACTAGCATCACCACCCTGGATGGTTCTGACCTAGAATATGTGGACAACTATAAATACCTAGGTGTCTGGCTAGACTGTAAACTCTCCTTCCAGACTCATATTAAACATCTCCAATCCAAAATCAAATCTAGAATTGCCTTTCTATTTCGCAACAAAGCCTCCTTCACTCACGCCTCCATACATACCCTAGTAAAACTACCGATCCTCGACTTCGGCGATGTCTTCTACAAAATAGCTTCCAATACTCAGACTGCATCCAGTTTGCTGAGTTATCACAGTGCCATCCGTTTTGTTACCAAATCACCTTATACCACCCACAACTGCGACCTGTATGCTCTAGTCGGCTGGCCCTCGCTACATATTCGTCGCCAGCCCCACTGGCTCCAGGTCATCTATAAGTCTATGCTAGGTAAAGCTCCGTCCTTATCTCAGTTCACTGGTCACAATAACAACACCCACCCGTAGCACACGTTCCAGCAGGTATATCTCACTGATCATCCCCAAAGCCAACACCTCATTTTGCCGCCTTTCTTTCCAATTGCTGCCAGTGACTGGAACGAATTGCAAAAATCGCTGAAGCTGGAGACTCATATTTCCCTCACCAACTTTAAACATCAGCTATCTGAGCAGCTAACCAATCGCTGCAGCTGTACATAGTCCATCTGTAAATAGCCCACCCAATCTACCTACCTCACCCCCATACTGTTTTTATTTACTTTTCTGCTCTTTTGCACACCAGTATCTCTACTTACACATCATCATCTGCTCATTTATCACTCCAGTGTTAATCTGTTAAATTGTAATTCTTCACTACTATGGCCTATTTATTGCCTACCTCCTCATGCCTTTTGCACACACTGTATATACTTTCTTTTTTTCTACTGTGTCATTGACTTATTTATTGTGTTATTGGCTTGTTTATTGCATGTGTAACTCTGTGTTGTCTGTGTCAGACTGCTTTGCTTTATCTTGGCCAGGTCACAGTTGTAAATGAGAACTTGTTCTGAACGAGCCTACCTGGTTAAATAAAGGTGAAATAAAATAAAAAAACTGTATATATCATTGCAAGAGGATGAACTTTGACCCAATATTACTTTGAACAGTCATTAAATATGATGCTTTTATATGCATCTTATCAATGCACATGATTCAAATGTCTTTTACACTAGCAAATATTAAGTTGTGCTCGTCCATGCTCATTTTTAGTGTAAGCTGTGTTGTTTACAGTAGAACACCACAAAGGAAAATATTAAAATTGTATTCTTAGCTATAACATTTTATCAGTGTTGTGTTTAGAGATCTGATTGGTAAATGTTAATTCAATAACTGAAATGGAGGGTGCTTTTTCTTTTTAATCATTTTATTGTATAAAACTAAAAATAGAAATCATGTCTCGTTTCACCTTTGTTTGTTGATTGCTGAACTTCACAGGCTGATGCTGCCACCTAGTGGTTCGATTTCCTCAGAAGGGATGTTTTATACTTTAAAAGCAAAACAACTCAAAGTTTAGAGGAGACAAAATGTTGTACTGTACAACAATTTAACATTCTCAACACAGTGTAAGGGTCAGCGATGTATTTTCTAGCTTGAATACAACCTTGAGGTAAACACAACTCTACACTAAAATAAGAACTGTTTTCAAACTTGTCAAGCTCAAAAATCGGGCAATGATGCAAAAAGACAGTCACAGGTCAGAGAAAAACATGCTAAATTGTCTGTTTCTGAGCAGACTGTGACACTCGTTTGTCCAAGTCACCAGTCAAATGTGACTGAGTGTCAGAAAAGCCAAGCACTTTCTGTATCTGGGGGTGAGAGTACTTCTAGGTCCATCTGCTACATCAAGCAGCAAAGACACCAGTCCTTCACCTCCTCTCGGTGTACTCCTCCAGTCGTACCAGCCATCTCTCCCAGTACTGTAGCACCTGCTCTGAGCTCAGTGTATGAGGATGGGCTGGGGAACCATCTTTATAGGCCACCACGATCAGTCCATTCTCAACCTGCAGGGACGGGGGGGGGGGGGGAGGGAGACATGTAGGAAATCAAGCACATAGTTTAGCATGTAGGAAAGAGATATGGTCATGATTCATGGTCGGAGACAGTCAGCCAGTCCCAATTACCCCCCGGGCCTAACTCTTGGACGTTTGCAAATCTGTAAGGTGGCAGCAATACTGGAAGTTCTTTCACTACACTGCGTATAACTACCCAGAACCTAAAGAACTAGAAGCTCCTTCACTACACTGCTTATAACTACCCAGAACCTAAAGAACTAGAAGCTCCTTCACTATACTGCTTATACCTACCCAGAATCTAAAGAACTAGAAGCTCCTTCACTATACTGCTTATAACTACCCAGAATCTAAAGAACTAGAAGCTCCTTCACTACACTGCTTATAACTACCCAGAATCTAAAGAACTAGAAGCTCCTTCACTACACTGCTTATAACTACCCAGAATCTAAAGAACTAGAAGCTCCTTCACTACACTGCTTATAACTACCCAGAATCTAAAGAACTAGAAGCTCCTTCACTACACTGCTTATAACTACCCAGAATCTAAAGAACTAGAAGGTCCTTCACTACACTGCTTATAACTACCCAGAACTGCAAACATTGCAGGGTTAGGGCCAAGGAAGAATGGTAGAAAGCGAATTAGAACAGGCTGAGAGAGTATGGTGGTGTAGTGGAGGGTAAACACGGGTAAATGCCGTTTATGCAGCTTTTGTATTTTCCGTGAGCGATTACCCATCTTCTGCTGAAAAATACATTGAAAGTTCCTGGGAGCGTTACTGTAACTCACCACGAACTGCGGTCAACGTTTACCCACTTTTTTTTTACCACTACATCACTGGGGGTCTCGCTCAAATCACCTACCTGGTAGTTGTAGTTCACGTCGTTGTTTAAGGCCCCAACGTAGGCTGCCACCTGTAGAGGGTTGTCGTAGGTGTTGCTGAGGAAAGGTTTAGACCTCTCCGATGTCTTCCAATCGATCACACACAGCACACCCCTGAGGAAGGAAGGCTGAGCTTTAGGAGCCAGTTTCCCAGAAACAGATGTAAAACTAGTGCAGGGCCTTTCCAATTTAGATTCTCCATTGAGCATGCATGTTTTATAGTCCAGGACTAGGCTTTATCTGGCTACCCATAGTAGATTACGGAGACGTAATTTATAGATCGGCAGGTAAGGGTGCTCTCGAGCAGCTAGATGTTCTTTATCATTCCGCCATCAGATTTGCCACTAATGCTCCTTATAGGACACATCACTGCACTCTATACTCTGTAAACTGGTAATCTCTGTATACACCCACTGGTTGATGCTTATTTATAAAACCCTCTTAGGCCTCACTCCCCCCTATCTAAGATACCTACTGCAGCCCTCATCCTCCACATACAACACCCGTTCTGCCAGTCACATTCTGTTAAATGTCCCCAAAGCACACACATCCCTGGGTCGCTCCTCTTTTCAGTTCGCTGCAGCTAGCGACTGGAACGAGCTGCAACAAACACTCAAACTGGACAGTTTTATCTCAATCTCTTCATTCAAAGACTCAATCATGGACACTTTTACTGACAGTTGTGGCTGCTTCACATTATGTATTGTTGGCTCTACATTATTGCCTTTGGGCTGTTGTCTGTGCCAAATAATGTTTGTACCATGTTTTGTGCTGCTTCCATGTTGTGCTGCTGCCATGTTGTTGTCATGTGGTGTTGCTGCCATGCTGTGTTGTCATGTGTTGCTGCATGCTATGTTGTTGTCCTAGGTCTCTCTTTATGTAGTGTTGTGGTCTCCCTTGTCGTGATGTGTGTTTTGTCCTATATTTTAATTTGTAATGCAAGCCCCCCATCTCCACAGTAGGCCTTTTTTCAAGACCGTCATTTTAAATAAGAATTTGTTCTTAACTGACTTGCCTAGTTAAATCAAATAAATAAAATCACACAAGTGGAGAGAATGAATAAAAGTGTGATTTGGCCAAATAAACTGACTGGTCAGGTAGAGATTGAGTCGACTACATTGCAGACAATGAATTACATCAGATTACTACATCATGTGATGTGGTTAGCTGACATGTTGAACACCTATCAAGTTGTTGAGAGAGACATCTATTAGTGGTCTGCAATGTAGTTAGCCTGGAACGTGGCCATCATCACCATCCTTACCTGTAGAGAGCCACACAGTCCACAATCCCCAGATAGCCTAGTTTTTCATGCTGTACACGGCTCTCGATGGCTCTCACTCCCCTAACGTCCTCCAGTACATGGCGTACACTTTCCATGTATCCCTCTACCGACGATGGTACCTCTGGTGCCTCCTCAGGATCTTCCCCCGGTACCCCCTTTGTTGTCAACGGGAGAACACTCTCCACGGCCGTATGGAAAAGCTTCCCTTGCCTGAAGAGATCTAACATAGAAACATTTGGGTCATTTGAATGACAGTGTGTGTGTGTGTGTATCATGTCCTCATTTGCAGAACATTCATATTTTAGAGCCTTAAAAAAAAACTTTAGAATCAGAGGGTTCTGCCTACTTACTCTGACTGTATTCCTTAAAGCCATCCTCTCCCAGTTGAGCTATCATCTTCCTCCTCCATCTCTCCAGGTAAAACTGTTGCTCCGGGGACATAGTCTCCTGTAGGATACGGGTCACACTGGGCACTGAGCCCCTGTCCTGACCCCTCCGTAGGATAATTCTGGTTGGAGCCCCTCCAAGCTCAGTTTCGCCAAATTCAAATACCCTGTCTTGGTTGAGCAACGGGTGGAGGATTTTAGGCACTTTGGATGGTGTTGGGGATTTTATCACAGGTCCGTAGATTTGAGCATCTTGCTCCTCTAGGATGTCGGGAGTTTGAGCACTGACTCTGTGGGACACAACTGACTTGAAGAGTGAGGAGTAGCGTCCGCTGTCCACCGAACTGTATGGACTGCTTTTCTTGCGAGCTGGAGAGACATTGGAGGTGGAGAAAGTATTCACGGATGTCCGGGTACAATGGGAGAAGAGTCCACTGACAACCCTAGATGACTCCTCAACACGCTGGGCACATCTCAACAGCTGATGTAAACGCATTCTAGCTAGCTAACGTTAGCTAGTTAAATAAATATATCCTACAACTTCCACTGTGTACTCTATCTCTGCGTTTACGGCTAGGTATTTAAAGTGACTCAAGACAGCAACGCCTAGGTTATGTTTTGGTTACATTAAATAATTAATGAAGATAGAAAATAACGAATTAAGTTAGATGATAGTCGTCACCTCTCCCAAAAGTCGCGCCATGTTTGTTACAACTTTTTGACCGGAGAGCGAGAGGTTGCCGGGGCTTGTATTTTTTCTCACGTAAATCCTGTGTGGGAAAAGAATATAAAAACTACAAGTCCAGTAATTCCTTTGAAGGTGTGTCTTTGAAACTGGTCCGTGTTTTTATGACATGGAACCAAAGTTAACGTTGGTATTGTAGCTGGAAGCAGCCCCCCCAAAATAAGCTTGTTTGAAAAGTGAACATATTCCGTGGCCATATACAGTTCCTTTTTAAAATAAGTAATAATTTAGGATGTTTAATTGTTGTATCGGTATGTTCTAAATGCCACGTGCGTTGAATCAACAAAAAAAGCAACAAACTATTTTGATTGACGTTCAGAAACGTTGTCCAATCACAAACATCAGTGCGAATCAGTGGGCGGGATGTATCTGTTATGGGACAGTTGGAGCGAAACGGGGTGTGTTTTCAGAAGCTAGCTAATATAGATTTGCAGCACACGATCTGTACGGGTTTTTATTGTATTTAAAAAATTAAAAAATCATGACATCTACCATTGATGATAACGAAAAAGAAAAGGTAAGTTATGAGCGATGTACGTGAATAACGTCGTATCGTTAGCTATTTGATTAACGAAACGTTAGCCCGCTAACGCGGCTAGCTATAGTTAGATAAGACAATTTAGCTAGCTAGGAAGTTTATGAGACGCTCACTTTCTTCAACGGTACATTACTTAGCTAGCTAACGTTATTCATACAATCGGCTATCTATGATAACTTTAGTGGACTAGCTAATGAACTGAAACACTAGTACGTTAGCTAACTTAACTATAACGTACAATTGTTTTTAAATTGAACCTTCATTTAACTAGGCAAGTCAGTTAAGAACAAAGTCTTATTTACATTGACGGCCTACGGGGGAACCTGCCTTGTTCATGGGCAGAACGACGACATCTTTTATTTTTTAACCTTGTGATTCGTTCCAGCAATCTTCCGGTTACTGGCCCAAAGCTCTAACCACTAGGCTACTTGCCGCCCCATGCTGTAGTGGTAAAAGCAGTGGTGTAAAGTTTTAAGTAAAAATACTTGAACGTACTGAAAGTACTACTTAACTTCAGGCTAGGGTCTATTTTCTTCTCCAATTTTTGGGGGGTATCTGTACTTTACTATTTATATTTTTGGGAAACTTTTACTTCACTACATTTAAGAGAATAATGTACTTCTTACTCCATACGCTTTCCCTGACACCCAAAAGTACTCATTAACGTTACACTTTGACGGGAAAATGGTCCAATTCACACACTTATCAAGAGAACATGTGGTCATCCCTACTGCCTCTGTTCTTGTTGACTCACTAATCACAAATGTTTCGTTTGTAAATTATGTCTGAGTTTTGGCGCATGACCCTGGTTATCTGTCAATAAAAACAAATTGTGCTGTCTGGCTTACTTATTAAAAGGAATTAGAAATTATTTATATTTTTACTTTTGTTACTTAAGTACATTTTAGCATTTCCATTTACTTCTGATACTTAAATATATTTAAAAACCAAATACTTTTAGACTTTCTCAAGTAGTATTTTGCTGGGTGACTTTTACTTGAGTCATTTTCTACAAAAGTATCTTCACTTTTACTCAAGTATGAGAATTGAGTACTTTTCCCACCACTGCATAAACGTTAGTATTATTAGCAGAGATGGTATAGAAAGCATTCTATTTTCTTTGGTATTGGTCTAGCTAGCTAACGTTAGCTAGCTACTTTATCATTGAATGTTATTTTCACAATATTATGCGTTATTGTATTGGCACCAATTCAGGCTACTTTAGTTTTGACATAAAATGCTTGATAATGTAGGCTCTCTACAAAAAGCTGGGCTTTTATGGCAGTGCATTGGCTTCTTCAGTAATGTCAGACCAGGCTTGCGGGTTCAATTTATGCTCCTGCAGTTTCCTCACAATCACTATATTTGGAATGATATGTGGCTAGATGGCTGTTGATTTTTCGAGTATGGTGCACAGACCAGTGAGCTAACCATTGCCTTTGGGTGACTTGCAACGTGGCACTAACAGGTTATTTTTTGCATTGCATATTCTTTGGTGCACAAACCATCACAATGTTATGTGCAAAGCATATTGTCCTGGCCAATGAAGGAAGAACTCAGATGGCTTACATATGGAGTTGCTTGGAATTTGAAAGGCCAGGTTTAAAAAAAAAAAAAATATTCCCCTATTTTTCATTTCCTGTGAGACTTTAAAGAGGAAACTTCCACTCCTTTGATTTCTGTTGACTTTGCAAAGCTGAGTATCAGAGTTCGGGCTATAAACAGGCTGTGGATCATTCACACGGTACTAGCCTGTATCTCTGAATCATAACATCTGGATCAAGTTCATGATCGATGTTTCTCAAATCAAATTAGGTTTCACCCACTCAAACAAAAACAGTTGTTCAGATGGGAGAAATTTAGCCTTGACAATAATAACCATAGGGAGTGGTAAGATGGCACCAACAGATCTGGGACCAGGCTAGTAGAAATGTACGCTAGCAGACTCTTGGGAAGCCTGACTGACTTGATTTGGGAAAACAGCTGGAGTTATTCTGCAAAAGTATGAGTCACATATCACAGGACTTTGAATTCAGTGAAGAGTAATGGAAGTTACTGGTAATCCACTCTAAAGTGAAAGAAAGCTTTCCTTTGTTAGACCTACCCGTATTCACCTCTCTCCACTCTGTCCTGTACTGTCTACGGTCACATTCAATAGTGCATGGGTAGTCAACAGTAAGGTTTTCAAGAATGTGTTATGGAGTTTGGACTAGGTAGCCCTTAGAAATGGTCTGCTGTAATCTACTCCCATGTCTCATAGGTAGGGTCTAGGCCACTTGTTGTCCAGGCCTCACATAGCCTGACAGACAGCATTCCCTTCCTGTGAATTCCCTCATCTTGAATAGATGAGAGATATTCAGTTGAATTTCTGTCTCACACACAAGCAAATGTAACATATTTCACAGATGAATTATTCTGCCAACTGGTAGTTGTGAAACCTTGTCCTTGATTCTGTTCCCCTCTTTTAGGCACACTCTGTGTCTGTGGACCTAAACAACGACTCCTCTCTACTCATCGACATTCCTGATGCACTCTGTGAACGAGACAAAGTCAAGTTCACTGTCCACACCAAGGTATGTATTAAACAATATTTAACTGTTTTTATCCCTCTGATTTATTTGATCTGAAGTATACTGAACAAAAATATAAACGCAACATGCAACAATTTCATACATTTTACTGAGTTACAGTTCATATGAGGAATTGAAATAAATTCATTAAGTCCTAATCTATGGATTTCACATTACTGGGAATACAGATATGAATCTGTTGGTCACAGATATCTTTAAAAAAAAAAAAGGGTCTTACGATGGACCTCAGGATCTCGTCGTGGTATTTTTGTGCGTTCAAATTGCCATTGATAAAATGCAATTGTGTTCGTTGTCCGTAGCTTATGTTTGCCCATGCCATAACACCAACGCCACCATGGGGCACTCTGTTCACAACGTTGACATCAGCAAACCGCTCGCCGATTCAATGCCATACAAGTGGTCTGCTGTTGTGAGGCCGGTTGGACTTACTGCTAAATTCTCTAAAATGACGTCCCTCAAATTTTGAGACGTCTGTGGCATTGTGTTGTGTGACAAAACTGCAGAAAAAATAGTGGCCTTTTATTGTCCCCAGCATAAGGTGCACCGGTGTATTGTTTAATTAGCTTCTTGATATACCACACCTGTCAGGTGGATGGATTATCTTGGCAAAGGAGAAATGCTCACTAACAGGATGTAAACACATGTGTGCAAAATTTTAGAGAAATAAGTTTTTCTGTGTGAATGGAACATTTATTTTATATAACTAGGCAAGTCAGTTAAGAACAAATTCTTATTTACAATGACGACGCTGGGCCAATTGTGCGCCGCCGTATGGGACTCCAATCATGGCTGGTTGTGATAGAGCCTGGAATCGAACCAGGGTCTGTAGTGAAGCCTCTAGCACTGAGATGCAGTGCCTTAGACCGCTGCGCCACTCGAGAGCAACATGAATCATGGGACCAACACTTTACATGCTGCTTTTATATTTTTGTTCTGTGTGTTTTTTGTTTTGTTGTTAATGCACTTTAATTGACTTGAATTGTCTTGTCTGTCTCATCAGACCACCCTGAGCTCCTTCCAGAAGCCAGACTTCTCTGTTCCTAGGCAACATGAGGACTTTATCTGGCTCCATGACACGCTGGTTGAAACTGAAGACTACGCTGGACTCATTGTGAGTGTCCTGTTAAATCCACCAAACACACACACTGGTTTGAGACTGCTGGTCTCATTGGGAGTGTCCTGTTAAATCCACCAAACACACACACTGGTTTGAGACTGCTGGGCTCATCGTGAGTGTCCTGTTAAATCCACCAAACACACACACTGGTTTGAGACTATGCTGGTCTCATCGTGAGTGTCCTGTTAAATCCACCAAACACACACACTGGTTTGAGACTATGCTGGTCTCATCGTGAGTGTCCTGTTAAATCCACCAAACACACACACTGGTTTGAGACTGCTGGGCTCATCGTGAGTGTCCTGTTAAATCCACCAAACACACACACTGGTTTGAGCCTGCTGGTCTCATTGGGAGGGACTTGAGTAGTCTACATCAGTGGTTCACAACTGGTTTTTGCCTCGGGACCCAAATTTAACCAGGTTGTCTGTCGCGACCCAATATTCACATCGCAAAAAATGTTTGCCAAAATACAATCTGGAAAACGGTTTCTGATCCTATATTGATATTACATGTAGCAACTATATGACAAGGGAACAACATTCCTGCCCCTTGAAGAATGTTAAACTCACTGGTTTGAAACCACAAAAATTACCAAAATGGTGTTGCTAATAGCTCTATATTAAGGTCATTAATTATAATTTCTACACTTCTGGGTTTAAGTTCAGACTAGAGTATTTATTTATTTATTTTTGTATTTTACACCCCTTTTTCGATCTTGTCTCATCGCTGCAACTCCCCAACGGGCTCGGGAGAGGCGACGGGCAAGTTATGCGTCCTCCGAAACATGACCTGCCTAAACACGCTCCTTAACACCCACCCGCTTAACCCGGAAGCCAGCCGCACCAATGGGTCGGAGGAAATATATATTATATAAACTCACCAAAAAAAGAAACGTTCCTTTTTCAGGACCCTGTCTTTCATAGATAATTTGTAAAAATCCAAATAACTTCACAGATCTTCATTGTAAAGGGTTTAAACACTGTTTCCCATGCTTGTTCAATGAACCATAAACAATTAATTAACATGCACCTGTGGAACGGTCGTTAAGACACTAACAGCTTACAGACGGTAGGCAATTAAGGTCACAGTTATGAAAACTTTGGACACTAAAGAGGCCTTTCTACTGACTCTGAAAAACACCAAAAGAAAGATGCCCAGGGTCCCTGCTCATCTGCGTGAACGTGCCTTAGGCATGCTGCAAGGAGGCATGAGGACTGCAGATGTGGCCAGGGCAATAAATTGCAATGTCCATATTGTGAGGCGCCTAAGACAGCGCTACAGGGAGACAGGATGGACAGCTGATTGTTCTCGCAGTGGCAGACCACGTGTAACAACACCTGCACAGGATCGGTACATCCGAACATCACACCTGCGGGACAGGTACACATGTTAAGTTTGCTGAAAATAAACGCAGTTGACCGTGAGAGGAAGTTTCTTTTATATATATATATATCATTTTTTATGAAAAAGCAAAACATTTGTGTTTTGTATTTATTTATTTTACTTTTCTCAGACACCCGTGACCCATTTAAAGCAGGTCGTGACCCACCAGTTGAGAATCGCTGGTCTACGGAACACACACCACTTATTTATAGTTGACTCATGTCACAAGTTCACTGTCTGTGATCGGAATCTGGGATCATCGGTGACCGAACTGAAATTTGTGATGTTTTTAATAAGCATTTTATTTCTGCTGGTTTTCTTTTTGAAAGAAAAAATGGCCAACATGATCCTGACCGGTCTATTGTTTCAGCCCCTCGGCCTTCAGCTGATGTGGAACACAGTAAGCCGGTTTTTAATCTTCAAAAGGTCACAGAAGATGAGGTCTTATCTGCACTATCTGCTATAGATTCTAAGAAATCATTAGGCTCTGAGAATCTGGATCCATATTTACTCAAGTGTGCGGCACCTATTATTGCTGGTGTAGTGACGCATATCTTTAATCAAACATTTGTCGTAGGAAAGATTCCTAAATCTTGGAAAACAGCTGTTGTTATACCACTCCTCAAGGGAGGTGATGGTAGCCCATCTCTAAGGTCTCCTGTTTGGCTAAAATTCTAGAGTCACTGATGAATAGGCAAATACAATATTTTTTAACTGTTAACAATACTCTTTCTAGTAATCAATCTGGCTTTAGACCTAAACACAGTACTATTACGGCCACTGTACGTGTTGTAAATTATATTACTAATGCCCTAGATAATAGAAAGTACCGTGCCTCCTTGTTCATAGATTTATCTAAAGCTGTTGTCACTGTTGACCATGCGATACTTTTGGGTAAGCTGTCGTTAATAGGACTGGGACTGGATGCATGTCGTTGGTTTCGTGACTATCTAAAGGATAGAAGTCAGGCTGTTAGAGTCGACGGCATCCAGTCAGAGCCATTGGAGTTGGTTAAAGGGGTCCCACAAGGTTCTATACTTGGTCCATTACTGTTCACTCTCTACATCAACAATATCGGTGATGAGATAAGAAAGTGTCAAATTCATTTATATGCTGATGACACTGTCATGTACTCTATCGCTTCAACGGCTGACCAGGCATTATCACTATTGGAGACAGATTTTAAGATATTACAAGGGTCTTTTATACAGCTGAAACTTGTTTTAAATGCAAAGAAAACGTTGGTTGAAAATACACTTGCACTTACGATGGTTCTCAAATTAATCAGGTCTCTGCATATAAATACTTAGGGATATGGTTGGATGATAAACTGTCTTTTAAAATACATATTGACGAACTTTGTAAACGGCTAATTATCAAGCTAGGCTTCCTCTATAGAAACAGGACATGTTTGTCCTCTACAAATAGAAGACACATTGTGCAAGCTACTTTTATGTCTGTTATAGATTATGGCGACATTATTTACATGCATGCTACGGCATCAACACTTAAATCGCTGGATGCTACTTATCATTGCGCACCTAGGTTTATCACGGGTGCTAGCTACAGAACTCACCACTGTGTTTTATATCATAATGTGGGTTGGACTTCGCTGTCCGTGAGACGAGAACAACATGCTCTCGTGTTTGTCTATAAAGCACTTCTGAATAAGCTACCTTTTTCTTTATCACCTCATCAATATTAGAATTAGAATTCCTAAACCGGGTCTCAAGCATGGATTACACTTGAGGCCCATGCGATTTCCACAGAGTTGGGTATGTCTGCCTTTTCCTTGCCTGTGGCAAAGAGCGTAGGCAAGGAGGGTGACAGGAAAAGGCAGCCATACCCAACTGTGGAAATCGCATGGGCCTCAAGTGTAATCCATGCTTTTAGCCTGCAGACTAAACTTAAACTTGAGACTCTTGTCCCCCTGTTGCTCATTTGAAACATTTATTGGAGGATTTTTATTTTTGTATTGCTTGTAACTGTTTCGGGTAATGCAAATGTAAATGTAATCTGTTGCTGTATTTTTTTTTGTGTTATATGTGATCATTTTGTTTGTCTTTAGTTTTTTAATCATTGTACCTAAACTGTATGTGTTAACATGTATACGTGGGCCCAGCTGTAAAAGAGACCTTGGTCTCAGTCTGTGTTCCTTGTTGAAATTAAGGTATAATAATGTAAATCATAGGAGGTTGGTGGCACCTTAACCTCTCTTGGGTACGTGAGACATTAGCGTCCCACCTCTTCAACAGCCAGTGAAACTGCTGGGCGCCAAATTCAAATACAGAAATACTTATTATAAAAATTCAGAAAACAAAACATATTTTACATAGGTTTAAAGATTAACTTCTTGCAAATCCAACCACGTTGTCAGATTTAAATAATGCTTTACGGCGAAAGCATACCTTACGATTATTTGAGAACATAGCCCACTAGACAAATCATTACAAACAGCCAATTAGAACAGTTACACAAGTCAGAAATAGAGATAAAATTAAACCCTTTAATGATCTTCATATGGTTGCACTCAGCAGACATTCATTTACTCAATAAATGTTCCTTTTGTTCGATAAAGTCTCTTTATATCCAAAAACCTCCGTTTTGTTCGCGTTTTCTTCAGTAATCCACAGGCTCAAACGCAGTCAAAACAGGAAGACAAAAAAATCCAAATTGTATCCGTAAAGTTCATAGAAACATGTCAAACGATGTTTATATTCAATCCTCAGGTTGTTTTTAGCCTAAATTATCGATAATATTTCAACTGGACAATAACGTTGTCAATTTAAAAGGTTAACAAGAAAGGCACTCTTCTCGGTCGCTCGCATGAAAAAGCTCTGTGACACTTTAGGGTCCACTCATTCAGACTGCTCTTACTTCCTAATTTTTCAGGATACAAGCCTGAAACAATTTCTAAAGACTGTTGACATCTAGTGGAAGGCATAGAAACTGCAATTTTAGTCCTAAGTCAATGGATACTGTAATGGCATTGAATAGAAAACTACAAAAAAAAAAAAAAAACTACTTCCTGAATGGATTTTTCTCAGGTTTTCGCCTGCCAAATCAGTTCTGTTATACTCACAGACACTATTTTAACAGTTTTGGAAACGTTAGTGTTTTCTATCCACATCTATGCATATCATATCTTCTGGGCCCGAGAAGCAGGCAGTTTAATTTGGGCATGCATTTCATCCAAAATTCCAAATGCTGCCCCCTACCCTAGAGAAGTTAATTGGGGAGGACGGGCTCGCGGTAATGACTGAAGTGGAATGGTATCACATATATCGAACACGTGGTTCCCATGTGTTTGATGCCATTCCATTCACTCCGTTCCAGATGATAATGGTGATGATGATAATGATGATGAGCCGTCCTTCCCTCAGCAACCTCCCACTGATGTAAATGTTATTTGATGAAGGGGAAAGTGCAGAGGACTCTAGTGTCTGCTCACATGATTTTAATAGCATCGACTCTATCAACTGAGTTTTATTACAGCTCTGCATACAGGGATTATGTCTGTGGGTGGCAGGATGTTGCTGGTGTAAGAAATCTTACCAGAAACTTCATCCACTCGCCTCCCTATCTGTCCAGATCCCTCCAGCCCCCCCGAAGCCAGACTTTGAGAGCCCCAGGGAGAAGATGCATAAACTGGGAGAGGGCGAAGCCACCATGACCAAGGAGGAATACACCAAGATGAAGCAGGAGTTAGAGGCGTGAGTTTCGACTCTTGTCATTGTGTCCAAAGCTTAATTGGCAATTTTTTAAATTGAAATATATGTTTCTCTTGAAGATTGTGCTTAATGATTCCTGTGGTAAAGATTCTGGTGATCTCAATCTGTGTGTCTCAGTCTATGTGCGCTCTGTCAGTTGATAATTGTCTGTCTACTGTCTCTCTTCCAGTGAGTACCTGGCTGTATTCAAGAAGACCGTTCAAGTCCACGAAGTATTCCTGCAGCGTCTATCTTCTCACCCCATCCTGAGCAAGGACAGAAACTTCCAGATATTCCTGGAGTATGACCAGGATGTGAGTTTGACGCTTGGAGAAGGAAACCCGAGAAGACAGACTGCATACTCTCCAGTATTACTGACTTCCTGGTTTGCTGCCGGGGTCGTCGTTCATTAGAGCACGCCGTAGCAAAACATTTTGCAATGGAAAAGGAACGTTTTGTTATTGGACAGTTCAGATAGTTTTGTGCCTACTGAACACTACTCTCTGGTTAGTACTGTAGGAGGGAGAGATGGGGGACGGTACTGTAGGAGGGAGAGATGGGGGACGTTACTGTAGGAGGGAGGAGGATGGGGGGGAGATGGTACTGTAGGAGGGAGAGAGGAGGATTGGGGGAGAGATGGGGGACGGTACTGTAGGAGGGAGAGATGGGGGAAGTAGGGAGAGATGGAGGACGGTACTGTAGGAGGGAGAGAGGAGGATTGGGGGAGAGATGGGGTACGGTACTGGAGGAGGATTGGGGGAGAGATGGGGGACGGTACTGTAGGAGGGAGAGAGGAGGATTGAGGGAGAGATGGGGGATGGTACTGTAGGAGGGAGAGATGGAGGACGGTACTGTAGGAGGGAGAGAGGAGGATTGGGGGAGAGATGGGGGAGGGAGAGATGCGTTCTCTCTGTCAGGGGAGCTGTTAGTCAACTGGGGTCAGCTGAGATGGTTTTCTGTTCGTCCGTTTGGGAAATGTTATACAGACATGTTCAGTGTGACGCTTATTGTATTCTAACTGAATCCTCTTCATTCCTATTTGTAACAAAAAGGGCTCTACAAGAGGAACTGTTGCAGTTCACATAATCAATGTTACATTGCGAACTTGTACTGTGTTGTCATTAGCTAAGTCATGTCTCTGAATAAATCCTTTCCCTTCCTGTGATTGGTCCGTGTAGCTGAGCGTACGGAGGAAAAGTGCCAAGGAGACGTTTGGGAGTTTCTTTAAGAACATGGTGAAGAGTGCTGACGAAGTCATCATCTCAGGAATAAAGGTGGGTGTGGCTTCCTCATATCATACAATAGCTCTGTTCGATTGTGGGTAAATGCTTTTTTAACTTAAGGCGATTTGTAGCAGTCGCCTGCGCTATCAACTGCAATGTCAAACAAGCCCAATGCTTTTACTGTGGATTTCCGTGGAAATCCATTTTGTGATGTCTGCTATGCATTTAAAAACTAGATAGAGGAAAACCGTACAATGCATTACAGCGGCAGACTCAAAGAAAGAGACAGAGAACGTCACGGTTCAGCCGAGTAGGGTCCTTCATATCCACAATGAAGATATGACTTTGTATGTGTGACTGTATCTTAGGCAGAAGGTTGATGCTGGTTGGAACTTTTTGTTCTGAACAGAACCACACAATTTATTTTTTCCCGACCAGCAAAATAAAGTTGTGAACCGGTTCCGACCAAAACAAAGTACCGGTTTATATTGTTCCTTTTTAACACGTGAAATCAACAGTAAAAAACAACAACATTTAGCTCATGAAATAACTTCACCAATCAGTGTAGATAGAGCAGGCTAGTTGTTTACATGCGTGATGGACAGACAAGTGTAACCTATGGTGCAAGATGTGACTGAAGGGTTGAGGAGCAGGCTTGAAGCGCTGGGTATCTTGTTATGACATTATCTGAATTAGCTCCATAGAGGTATACCTACGGAGGAGTGGCTTCTATGAAGGAACTTTGAATGTCCTTTGAGCTAGCACGCTAACATGCAGAGTGACACCAGAATTAAAAACACGTATTACCTTATTGTAGTTAACAAATCCAACGTGAAATGTGATAACTAGGCCTAACGTTAATCCAAATCTCTCCCGATTCTAACGACAGTACAGTAATCTTAGACCTTGGGGGGGTGGGGCAGGAAGTCTAAACAGGATTTTCAGCTTGCTGGAATACGTTTCTGAGTGACAGTTAGGGCTTTGCATAGGCGCTTTGTTACCGTTTCTTTTGTGGGACTACATGCTTTTAAAATAACGGTTCTGTTCTAGAACAGTATTGATCACTTTCTTTCCGGGTTCCGTTTTTCTGTTCCTTGAAAAATGACGTTATTTTCCTGTTTTTGGTTCTGTTTCCTGAACCAGTTCCAACCCCTGCTTTTTACATTATTTTTCTTGCAGGAAGTAGATGATTTCTTTGAGCAGGAGAAGACCTTCCTGCTTGATTATTCGTCCAAGATCAAAGACTCCACTGCCAGGGCAGAGAAGATGACCCGCTCCCACAAAAGTAGGACTATGATAGAAACACCAACAAACATCTGTTGTCAAATATGAATTGGAAATATCTCTTTGCTTTCTTGTGTTATTGATAAGAACAGTTCCCCCCCTTATTTTTATAAAGCCCTTTTATTACATCAGCAGTTGTCACAAAGTGCTTTTAAAGATACCCAGCCTAAAACCCCAAAGAGCAAGGCTGAGGGGTGGCCTGTCCTCTTCTAGCTGTACCGGGTAGAGAGGAACCAGGCTCCGAGGGGTGGCCTGTCCTCTTATGACTGTACCGGGTAGAGAGGAACCAGGCTCCGAGTGGTGGCCTGTCCTCTTCTAGCTGTACCGGGTAGAGAGGAACCAGGCTCCGAGGGGTGGCCAGTCCTCTTCTGGCTGTACCGGGTAGAGAGGAACCAGGCTCCGAGGGGTGGCCAGTCCTCTTCTGGCTGTACCGGGTAGAGAGGAACCAGGCTCCGAGGGGTGGCCAGTCCTCTTATGGCTGTACCGGGTAGAGAGGAACCAGGCTCCGAGGGGTGGCCAGTCCTCTTATGGCTGTACCGGGTAGAGAGGAACCAGGCTCTGAGGTGTGGCCAGTCCTCTTATGACTGTACCGGGTAGAGAGGAACCAGGCTCCGAGGGGTGGCCAGTCCTCTTATGGCTGTACCGGGTAGAGAGGAACCAGGCTCCGAGGGGTGGCCAGTCCTCTTATGGCTGTACCGGGTAGAGAGGAACCAGGCTCCGAGTGGTGGCCAGTCCTCTTATGGCTGTACCGGGTAGAGAGGAACCAGGCTCTGAGGTGTGGCCAGTCCTCTTATGACTGTACCGGGTAGAGAGGAACCAGGCTCCGAGGGGTGGCCAGTCCTCTTATGGCTGTACCGGGTAGAGAGGAACCAGGCTCCGAGGGGTGGCCTGTCCTCTTCTAGCTGTGCCGGGTAGAGAGGAACCAGGCTCCGAGGGGTGGCCAGTCCTCTTTTGGCTGTACCGGGTAGCGATTTAAGAGTACATGATAGTTTTAAGACGTTCGACCGTTCATAGATGACCAGCTGGATATGTGGTGCAACTTCTTCCACTATGTTATCCATACTGGGTGTTGATTATCTTGTCTTCTGTCTTTGTGTCAGATGTTGCTGATGATTACATCCACATCTCTTCTACTTTGAACAGTCTCTCTGTCGATGATAACACAGCACTTAAAAAGTGAGTAAACAATATAAATATATTACAGCACTAAGTTTATGAACGGGGCCGTAGTTACCTCAAGCCAACAACAGGTTACTAAATTATTGGTTTTTCATCTCTACCCCAATATCAGAAAAAAGAAAACAGAAAAATAATGTTTGCTCAACTATTGATGGGTTTGTGTGTCCCCCTTCAGGCACTTTGAGAAGTTAGCGGACCTGTTTGAGAAACTCCGGGTAAGTACCACAGTGCTGATCTTCGGCACTCCTCAACTATTTACTATTTTAATTCTCTTTTATATGATCCCTTTAGTGTCCTTTTCCATCAACATTAATTTTGTGAAGTCAGCAATACATTTAAACACTTGTGTGTGCTTTTGCTTTTTTTTTTTTTTTTTTTTACATTTAAAATGTTTAGTCATATAGCAGATGCTCTTATCCAGAGCGACTTAAAGTTAGTGTATTCATCTTCAGATATCTAGGTGAGACTACCACATTTCTCAGTCATAGGAAGTACATTTTTTCCTCAAAGTAGCCATCAGCTAGTAATGCAAAGTCAAGTGCGAGTGTTCGTTCACGAAAGGCTAGGGTGTTATTTTGTATGTGTCTGAGCATGGTGGAGGTGTCCCATCTCAAATCCAACTGTACCTGTCACGGGCTTCTTAACAGCAGGTGTAGACTAACAGTCAACTGCTTACTTACAGGCCCTTCACAACAATGCAGAGAGAAATAATGGAAAGATAACAACACGAGGAATAAATACACAATGATTCATGTTAACTTGGCTATATTCCCAGGGTACCAGTAGAGTCGATGTGCAGGGGTACGAGGTCATTGAGGTTATATGTACATATAGCCAGGGGTAAAGTGACTAGGCAGCAGGATAGATAATAGACAATTGCAGCAGCGTATTTGATGTGTCAAAAAAGTTAGTGCAAAAAGGGGGTCCGTGCAGATAGTCCGGGTAGCTATTGGTTAACTATTTAACTAACTAGCAGTCTTATGACGGTGGTAGAAGCTGTTCAGGGTCCTGTTGGTTCCAGAGCTGGTCCTGCCAGTAGAAAGTGGAGGGTTGAGTGACTTCATAGAACACAGATTTGTATTTATATCTAACCGTCTGGTCCTGCCAGTATAAAGTGGAGGGTTGAGTGACGTCATAGAACACAGATTTGTATTTATATCTAACCGTCTGGTCCTGCCAGTATAAAGTGGAGGGTTGAGTGACGTCATAGAACACAGATTTGTATTTATATCTAACCGTCTGGTCCTGCCAGTATAAAGTGGAGGGTTGAGTGACGTCATAGAACACAGATTTGTATTTATATCTAACCGTCTGGTCCTGCCTGTAGAAAGTGGAGGGTAGAGTGGCATCGGACCAGGAGCTGAAGCTCACAGAGCTACTCCGGTACTACATGAGGGACATCCAGGCAGCCAAGGTGAGCCACCTCTAGTCTGCCAGTCTGTTTCTCTCTCTCCAAAACCCCCATGAGCTTCTATTGACCGTTGAATCGTTGCTATGAGATCCATCGAACTGTTGGTGGAGCATCCAAGACCACCAGAGTGCTGGAGTTTATTTCATTCTATTGAATAGTTTTATTCTAAATGCACCTGGAAACACGATAGGCGTGCATGTTACTTACATTACCTGGAAACACGATAGGCGTGCATGTTACTTACATTACCTGGAAACACGATAGGCGTGCATGTTACTTACATTACCTGGAAACACGATAGGCGTGCATGTTACTTACATTACTTATTTCAAGGACAAGGAAATAACAGGCTTATTGTCACCACATATAGAAAACAACTAGATCAGTGATGTTTCTGCTTATAACCATAAGTTAAGTATAGAAATCCTAAGATGTGTAAAATAAATGAGATCCAGCTCAGGGCTGCAGCTATGCGTTTGGTTTGCTAGCTAAGTGGCTAGATGTCAAGATCGAACTTCTTGGTTACAGCAGAGACATTCACCCCCCTCCTGGATCAACATCTTTGTTGCGTAATGTTTTCTTTTTTTGCGTCCCCCCCCCCCCCAAAAAATAAGGGAAAAAAACATTTGTTCTGAAATAGCCCCCGTTGTGTGCACATCTGGTAATACCGTCAACCCCGGTATGGCACAGAAACGGTACGAACATCTGGATACCACCCTACCCTATTAACGTGTGTGTGTGTGTCAGGACCTGTTGTACAGACGGGCCAGGGCCCTGGCAGACTATGAGAACAGTAACAAGGCTCTGGACAAGGCCCGGCTGAAGAGTAAAGGCGTTCCTCCAGCCGAGGAGCACCAACAACAGTGTCTGCAGAAGTTTAACACGCTTTCTGAGTCGGGAAAAAGAGGTGTGTTTGTGTAAAGCCTGTCGCTCTGCTTCCCAGTCGAAACTGTTGATTTTATTTCATCTAGTTTTTAAGTCAAAGGTCCTTTTGGGAGTATGTGAGCACAGACGCTTTTCACCGGGTGGAGTTCTGCAAGGAGCAAACTGTACCTATTGTATACAGATGCTTTTTTTAGACAGTGTTGGCTGTATGTTTGGGGCAAACATGTTGTAACGTAATACAGTACAGTGAGTTAACAGCATGGTGTTCTCTTCTCAGAGCTGACCAGTTTTAAGGGCAGGAGAGTGGTGGCTTTCCGGAAGAATCTAATAGAGATGGCTGAACTGGAGATTAAGCATGCTAAGGTGAGTCAGACTGGAGACTCTAGCGTTGTCCTTTTTTCTTTCTGTATTTTATATGTATTGGGGGGAGGGAGAGATTCCGAGAGATTCAATTCCACAATATCGTGTGTGTGTACGTATATACAGTTGAAGTCGGAAGTTTACATACTTAGGTTGAAGTCCATTGAAACTCATTTTTCAACATCTCCACAAATTTCTTGTTAACAAACTATCGTTTTGGCAAGTCGGTTAGGACATCTACTTTGTGCATGACACAAGTCATTTTTCCAACAATTGTTTACAGACAGATTATTTCACTTATAATTCACTGTATCACAATTCCAGTGGGTCAGAAGTTTACATACACTAAGTTGACTGTGCCTTTAAACAGCTTGGAAAATTCCAGAAAATTATGTCATGGCTTTAGAAGCTTCTGATAGGCTAATTGACATCATTTGAGTCAATTGGAGGTGTACCTGTGGATGTATTTCAAGGCCTACCTTCAAACTCAGTGCCTCTTTGCTTGACATCATGGGAAAATCAAAAGAAATCAGTCAAGACCTCAGAAAAAAATGTAGACCTCCACAAGTCTGGTTCAATCTTGGGAGCAATTTCCAAACGCCTGAAGGTACCACGTTCATCTGTATAAACAATAGTACGCAAGTATAAATACCATGGGACCACGCAGCCATCATACCGCTCAGGAAGGAGACGCGTTCTGTCTCCTAGTGATGAACGTACTTTGGTGCAAAAAGTGCAAATCAATCCCAGAAGAACAGCAAAGGACCTTGTGAAGATGCTGCGGGAAACAGGTACAAAAGTATCTATATCCACAGTAAAACGAGTCCTATATCGACATAACCTGAAAGGCCGCTCAGCAAGGAAGAAGCCACTGCTCCTAAACCTCCATAAAAAAAGCCAGACTACGGTTTGCAACTGCACATGGGGACAAAGATCGGACTTTTTGGAGAAATGTCCTCTGGTCTGATGAAACAAAAATAGAACTGTTTGGCCATAATAACCATCGTTATGTTTGGAGGAAAAAGGGGAGGCAAGCCGAAGTGCACCATCCCATCCGTGAAGCATCATAAGGCAGGAAAATTATGTGGATATATTGAAGCAACATCTCAAGACATCAGTCAGGAAGTTAAAGCTTGGTTGCAAATGGGTCTTCCAAATGGACAATGACCCCAAGCATACTTCCAAAGTTGTCGCAAAATGTCTTAAGGACAACAAAGTCAAGGTATTGGAGTGGCCATCACAAAGCCCTGCCCTCAATCCCATAGACAATTTGTGGGCAGAACTGAAAAAGCCTGTGTGAGCAAGGAGGCCTACAAACCTGACTCAGTTACACCAGCTCTGTCAGGAGGAATGGGCCAAAATTCACCCAACTTATTGTGGGAAGCTTGTGGAAGGCTACCAGAAACATTTGACCCAAGTTAAACCCAAACCCACTGGTTCCAGGTCATCTACAAGACCCTGCTAGGTAAAGTCCCCCCTTATCTCAGCTCGCTGGTCACCATAGCAGCACCTACCTGTAGCACGCGCTCCAGCAGGTATATCTCTCTAGTCACCCCCAAAACCAATTCTTCCTTTGGACGCCTCTCCTTCCAGTTCTCTGCTGCCAATGACAGGAACGAACTACAAAAATCTCTGAAACTGGAAACACCTATCTCCCTCACTAGCTTTAAGCACCAGCTGTCAGAGCAGCTCATAGATTACTGCACCTGTACATAACCCATCTACAATTTAGCCCAAACAACTACCTCTTTACCTACTGTATTTATTTATTAATTTATTTTGCTCCTTTGCACCCCATTATTTCTGTCTCTACTTTGCACTTTCTTCCACTGCAAACCAACCATTCCATTGTTTTATTTTTATTTATTTTTTATTTATTTTTTTATTTATTTTTTATTTTTTATTTTACTTGCTGTGTTGTACTCACTTCGCCTCCATGGCCTTTTATATTTTTATTTATTTATACATATATTTGTTTGCCTTCACCTCCCTTATCTCACCTCACTTGCTCACATTGTATATAGACTTATTTATTTTTTTCACTGTATTATTGACTATATGTTTGTTTTACTCCATGTGTAACTATGTGTTGTTGTATGTGTCGAACTGCTTTGCTTTATCTTGGCCAGGTCGCAATTGTAAATGAGAACGTGTTCTCAATTTGCCTACCTGGTTAAATAAAGGTTAAATAAAATAAATAAAATAAAAACAATTTAAAGGCAATGTTACCAAATACTAATTGAGTTTATGTAAACTTCTGACCCACTGGGAATGTGCTGAAAGAAATACAAGCTGAAATAAATCATTCTCTCTGCTATTATTCTGACATTTCACATTCTTAAAATAAGGTGGTGATCCTAACTGACCTAAGACAGGGAATTTTTACTAGGATTAAATGTCAGAAATTGTGAAAAGCTGAGTTTAAATGTATTTGGCTAGATTGTGTATTAACTTCCGACTTCAACTATATGTATGTGCACACTGCAGGTGGTGTTACCTGCTAGACCAGGCCTAAGCACAACACTCTACATTTTTGTTGGAAACGGGATACCTAGTGAGTTGCACAACTGAATGCATTCAACCCGAAATGTCTTCCTCATTTAACCCCTCTGACTGCCTTCATTCTACGTACACTTCATCGCCGTCCAGGGAGCAGTTGTTGTCGGGGGTCAACTGCCTTGCTAGAGGTTCATGTTATGTGGCTGTGATTAGGCCTGTGCGGTATACCTTGTGTGTGTGTGTGTGTGTGTGCGCGTGTGTGTGTGTGTGTGTGTGTGTGTGTGTGTGTGTATATATACATATACTGGGTATTTGGGAAGAGACATGGGATAGTTTTTCCAATACTGTTGACACAATAAAATCAAGTTCTTTAATACGTTTGAATATTTTATAGCTACTTTTAAAGTAAATACCCGCAGTAAACTTGTGCAATAGGTTAGGAGATAAAGATCTTCGTCCTTCTTCATTTCACCTGTTACATAATCGTTTTTATTATGAAGCTTCCTGATAGTCCCCAATCACGTGGTATTTGCTGACAAGCCCACAACGACACGAGACCTGAGCCTTGTGAGTCGGTCACTGTTGTGCATCATGCTCCAGGTGATCTAGTTACAGTAGAGAATTCACAACTAAATGTTTGCCAGTTAGATATCTTATAACTATTAAGTTACTTGTCTAACATGTGATAACTGTTCTGCAGTTGGCTTGCTAATTTAGTAGCTAGTTAGCTATCTAAGTGGTTAGCTTCTTCCAAATTCAAGCGTTGCTAGGTAACAGCCGAGTATCCCCTCCTGGATCAAGAGCCTTCCTGTCTAATATTTGTTATGTACACATGCAGCAATCTGTGACTAGCAGTTTTTAGTTACTTGTTTAGGTCAGAGACTGTAAAATGTTCACAATGCGCTCCTTAGCATTTTGTTTGAATGGGATCAAAAAATATATATATATATGGGATTTTACATGTAGTTGTTAGCGTTGATAACGTTCGTTTTACAGTCTCAGTGGGGTTTGAAAACAGCGCCCTAGTTCAGTGCTGGTATTACCGAATATCCCGGTATGACAGTCCGCCCAA